>NW_022881603.1:47384988-47414137 GCF_003369915.1 Drosophila miranda
TCCAGCCTTCAAGGCTCGTTTGAGCGGCATCGAAATCCGCATTCATTCGCTCGATTTGCTCTAAGCGAGCTTGAAGTTCTGCCTCATCTAACTCGGCAAGCTCTTCCTTGGTGAGAAAGCGATCCATGGCCTTTAGTTGGCGCGCGATGGACTCGGCTTGTGCTTGTAGAATCTACATCACTCGGCATTGCTGCGTTCGCGACATTGGTAGGCTCAGGTGCTGCCATGTTGAGGTTTTAAAAGAGTCACTCAGCACGACCGAAAAAGACACCCTGTATACGTATAAACGTGGAACCGAAAGCAAAGGGATTACAGCTAATGCCTTTAGCTGTGCGGCTGTGCGAGCTGTCCGATTCCGCTTTGTACTCCGCTTGTGTGTATTAGTGAGTTCGCTGCACTGCCTACCGCACTGCACTGACCGAATTGTAGCGACAGAGAAATTAATAGCCAGCAATGCGTGTATGTAGGTGTATGTAAGTGTGTTTTAGCACCGAATTGTGCTTAACCGCCGAAAATTTGCTAGGGCTAACGAATGTCGATCGCGAATGATTATTAATTGACACTGCAACTCAGAGATCACGTCGGGGTCACCAAATTTTATGTGGAGATAATGTTTTTTATCCCCAATCGGCCGACTAATTATTTCGAATTAAATAAAACTCGGCGCAGAAATAAAATTACGATATGTTCTTTAATGCGTGACATCCAAATTGCAAGTGTCGCTTGCCTGCCCTTTACATTGCCGCTCCGATCGCTAAGCGCAGCTTCGCTCGGCTGACGGCGGTAGGCAGACGCAAAGCGGAGATAGCGAAGAGCGAGCTGGCAGAGAGCGTTTAGCAGGGCAAGCACGCGCAAAGCTTTAACAAACAAATGAGTGACATAGACATAAGTAACAAACAAAATAAGCGGCTGAGGGCCAAGAATTAGGGTTCTGCTCCGAACAATTATCAATATCAAAATGATTAAAAATAATTTTGTTAATGGTAAGGCCGTATTACCTAGTGTTATAAGGGGATTTAAAATATTAACATTATCAAAAGAAAATTGTTTATCATTCGATTGTACATAATCAACTAATTCAAAATCGCTATATCTATGATGCGATATGTATTTTAGAATTTTACCCTTATCATTTATGTGGGTTATATTATTTATTACAATTGTGTTGTTGAATATAAGGAGATACGATCCTAACAAAGTATATTGTCTACGATATTTTTGCCTGAAACTAATATGGCACCATCCTGAATGATGTCTATTTCTTTGTTTTTTTTCCCTTTTTTTAGTGCAGTTGTCCTTAAAGCCATTAAGTAAATTGGTGAAACAGGTCTTCTTTAAATTTATTTGTGCGTAATTGTTAAAAGTTTCACTTTTAAAATTATTCATTAAATAGTATTTCTCCTTACATTCACAAACTTTTTCACTTATAACTAACATTCCATCATTTTGTGAGATGGCTCTTGCATGGCAAAACTTGCAAATATCATTAATTTGAGGATATTTTATATAAATGATTATTAAATCTGCATTTCGAATTATTTTAACCGTTGCAATGTCCAGTAGATCAGACAGTTCAACAGGTTGTTTTTCATGCTTATAAATGTCCTCTATTTCATTTTTATACCCGATACTCGAAATGAGTATTGGGGTATATTAGATTTTTGGTAAAAGTGGATGTGTGTAACGTCCAGAAGGAATCGTTTCCGACCCCATAAAGTATATATATTCTTGATCAGCATCAATAGCCGAGTCGATTGAGCCCTGTCTGTCTGTCCGTCTGTCCGTCCGTCCGTCTGTCCGTCCCCTTCAGCGCCTAGTGCTCAAAGACTATAAGAGCTAGAGCAACGATGTTTTGGACCCAGACTTCTGTGATATGTCACTGCTACAAAAATATTTCAAAACTTCCCCCCCCACTTCCGCCCCCACAAAGAACGAAAATCTGTGGCATCCACAATTTTAAAGATATGAGCAAACCAAAAACGTAGAATTGTAGAGAATGACCATATCTTTAAGACTGCGGAATCTGAATTGGATCGAACCATTATTATAGCCAGCATCAAGAAAACAATTTCATTTTTTCTCGCCCTGTCTCTCTCTAACACACACGTAGCATAGGCGGCTTTGCTTAGAGTAAAACATTAGCGCCTAGATCTCAGAGACTACAAAAGCTAGAGCAACCAAATTTGGTATCCACACCCCTAATATATCGGACCGAGACGAGTTTGTTTCAAAATTTCGCCACACCCCTTCCGCCCCGCAAAGGATGAAAATCTGGGGATATTCACAAATCTCAGAGACTATTAAGGCTAGAGTTACCAAATTTGGTATCCGCACTCCTGTTAGATCTCACTATAAAACGTGTATCTCAAAATTTCGCTCCACCCCTTTCCGCCCACACAAAGGACGAAAATCTGTTGCATCCACAATATTGCAGATTCGAGAAAACTAAAAACGCACAATCATAGAGAATGACCATATCTATCAGATTGCTGAATCTGGATCAAATCAGATCATTTTTATAGCCAATAAGAACAAATCAAGTTGTAGTCGCTACGCAGCGCACGACGTCACGCTCAGACTGATTTTCTGTCTCTCTCGCACGCACTCTTTGTCGTGTCGTTCAATATTAGCGGCGTCTGCCGGAGGAGAGCCATGCTGACTTAGTATCGGGTATAACTGTAGAGTTGCGGTGTCCGTTGCAACTCACAACGTTCCCCCTCGTTTTTTAATATTTTTGTATTGAAAATGTTTACTTTTAAGAGGGTTATGGTATCAACTAAATTTAGTAGGTCAAAAGTTATTAATTTTAAACGATGCTTTCTCAGTATCGTTTCTTCATTGAAGATGATATTTTTTAATGAATTTGATAGCAATTCAATTTCTTTGAAAAATTTGGAATTTATTTTAAATTGTTTATTATTATTTTCAGTTAATTCATTTACTTTATTTTGTATTTTCAAAAAGTCGTCATGATCAGGGCTGCCTGCAATCCATTTCCAAATGGTACCTAATTCATTAATTCCCCTTTCATTCCGTTTTGGAACTAATTCTGAAATCATTAATTTTAATAGACTTAAGTCGATTTGTATTTCCCACTCATCGTCTGAATTAATTGATTTGTTGACATATTTGGATTCTATATCAATTATCTCTCTATAAAAACTCAAATTAGTAATATGGAAAAGTTCGGCGTATGTTTCATAAGTGTAAACGTCTCTGTCGTCTTTGAGCAATAGATAGTCACTATGCGTATAGTCAATAACTTCCGAATTCGTCAATATAACAAAAGTCAGTATAAGTATATTCGCATACATTTTCTGGAAAAATGGAAAGCATTTCCTTAATATTTAATGTTATCTTTATATATATTCTGTTTCTATTGTTGATTATAATTTTATTCGCCCGATTTTCCTTAACTACCTGCTTTTTGTATCGGGATTGAAGTTTATTTCTTTCCCCGAATTTCTTTTCATAAACTACTTCTCCTATTTTATAATCTTTTTCTCTTCTATCTTTATTATGAAGCTTAAGCATTTTGGTCTGAGCTTCCTTGAGTAATATTGGATTATTTTTGTGCTCTATTTTGTTATACAATATGTCATATGGCATTTGATTGGTCGTTGAATGTATCGTCAGGCTATATTTCAGTGCCGCCCTTATTATTATTTCCGAATAATCTGTTAGATTTAGTTCATCCTTGATGCACCGCGCTATTTCTGTTAGTGTGAAATGTACCCTTTCTCCCTGACCATTTGAGGTGCTGTGTCTGGGATCAGCATAATAAATATTTAAGTTACTTCTTAGTATGAATGATCTAAATTGTGCTGAAGTAAAGCTTGGTTCGTTGTCAGTCATTAATGATGTTGCTAACGGAAAGTGTTGCAAAATTTCCATTACCTTATTTTCAATGTTTAATTTACTTTGGATTTCCTTGACCACCAAGTATTTGGAATAAGAATCTATACAAGCTATGAATGTTAGGTTTTGGGCATAGTATATGTTTAAGTGTTATTGATCTCCTTCTTTTGCTGGAATGGGAGCTTCCCCAATTGGAATTTTTACAGGGTGTCTGTGATATTTGTTTTTGTTACAGATCTCACCATTTTTTATATTCTTTTAATTTTTTGGGCCGTCAGCCATTGGGTGCTACAGGGGGACAAACGGATGACGGGTCGGCTCGCACAACTGTGAACTCGGCGCAGGCGCAGCCGCTCCGGTTAGTAATACCCGGTGCGGTCTGCGTCTCACACCCCCCCTAGGACACAGAGGGTTGCGAGCGAACCGTCACCCGCCGTAACTGTGCACACCGGTGGAAGTGCGACTATACTCTCCCGTGAGGGCGGCTGGAAACAGGTCCTAGCACGGTCATGTCTCTGCTAGGATGCTGGCGAATGGTAGTCGGGCGGAGAGAAGAAAACTCTCAGTGAAATTACCCCAATCCAAGGTGACACTGTTATATGCCGAGGGATGCATGGCCGGGGGGTTGCCGACCTCCAGTTTAAATCAGGCTTCCCGGGGCAAGCGGGCTATGCCTCGGGTGACCAACCCCTTCCCGCCTACTCGTGGGAACAAAAATGCCAAACATATCAAAAATACCAAATAAAAACACCGCAAAGGAGCTCGGTACTCCTCTTAAAGTACCGGAGGGACAAGCCAATCCCTCTGCACCAGCGCCTGGGAAACCGGGTCCAAAAGAGACGGGAAGGAGACTGAGTCGGTTCACCGTCTTCAGCAGCAGCCGCAGCGAGGGGGGCCCGAAAAGCCATCGGGTCTTCAACGGGTGGCTCCAGGCGAAGCGGATACCGGGGGGCTGCCAAGAGAGCGTAATGCGGCTGGTAAGCGCACCGGGACGAAGAACCATGGGAGCCCCGGCGGCAGCGTCTCTGCACCACGGGGTGGAAAGCCGACGTACCAGGACAGGAGACGAGCGGCTTTCATCCTGTCCAACGAAGACCCGAACTTCAAGGCGTCAGCCGAAGGAAAGGAGCAGAGGCTGTGGGCCTGCTCAATCCTTCCACTGTTCAGCCAGCCAAAGCCGGAAAGGGCGCAGCCAAGGCCGCCAACAAGCGGCAACGCTCAGCGGAGGACCCGCAAATCAGCCAGGCCAAGCCCAGCAAGCCAAGCGGGTGAAGACCCACCTCACGAACCGTCGTTCGCTGAGGTGGCGAGGGGCAGGACCCTGATCGGTGTCCTGGACAGGGCGCCGAGGACGGCCATGTCCCTCGCGATAAGTGGCACCTGGTGGAGAACGAGCTCCAGGACCGGTTCCTACTGGAACTGGAGGAGAACGGCGGACCACCGCCAAAGTGTGAGGACGCAGGGTGGCATCAAGGCAAGGTGAAAGCCATCGCCTGCCAAGACGCTCGCTCTGCGGCCTCTACATGAAGGCGGTGGCGGCCCTAAAAGAGGTCTATCCAGGGGCGAAACTGGAGGCCGTGAAGTGGGAAGATGTCCCTAGTCGCCCGAGAGCCAGAGCGTGGGTCTCGGCTAAGCCTGCAGAGCCTGAGAAGATCCTCAGGTTACTGCAGGTCTGCAACCCCCACCTTCCTACAGCCGATTGGAAGGTGGCAAAGGTGGAGGATATCCAAGGGCAGAGGCGCCAGATTATCCTCGTCCTAAATGAGGAATCCATTGATCTCCTCGCAAAGTCGGACGGTGTAGTGGATTATGGCTACAAGAAGGTCACCATATCCACTTACAAGTCCGATCGCAAGGGCAGGCAAGCGGAGGTCGAGCCAGACCGGAGCTGCCGGAGATCCCGAAAGAGGGGGCCTCGTGCGAGGAAGACAACCCGGCGTCGGATGCGGCGTCCATGATGTCGACGATATCTTGGACGACTACGCGTTCGACGAGAGCGACCTAGCCAGAGGTCTCAGCCACATCGTTGTCGGGGAGGAGCCGGAGTCCCCTGACAGCGATCTAGAAGCAACAATGGTGGAGGCGAGCCTCAGGAATGTCGTTGACGCTCCTGCAGATAAACCTCCACCATTGTAAGGCAGCATGCGCTGCTCTACTGCTCCACCTGGCCAAGGGTGGAGCCGACATAGTCCTCATTCAGGAGCCTGGATCCTCGGAAACAGGGTCTCCGGTCTGAGGACTTCTGACTACAAGCTATATGTAGCTGAAACCGCAGGTAAAATTCGTACCTGCATTCTTGCAAAAAGAGAGTTGCACCTATTTTTGCTCCCAAATTTCAGCAATGAAGACCACACCGCAGTGAGCCTCGAAGGCCAGGAGCGCTCACTGAGGATCTGCTCCGCATACATGGGCATGAACAACCAGACCCCCTCCACACGCGCCTCTCCGGGCTCTAATCGCAGACTGCTCGGCCAAGGACATCGGCCTAATTGTGGGGTGCGATGCCAATGCACATCACTGTCAGTGGGAAGCACTGACACAAACGAAAGGGTGAGTACCTTTTCAGTTACTTACTGACCACTCAGATGGTCTTACTAAACCGGGGTAGTGATCCCACCTTTATCATTAAAAACCGCAAGGAGGTCCTGGACCTCACGCTTGCCTCTCATGAGATACAGCGTAACATTGTATCCTGGAGGGTCCTGGAAGAGCACTCCTTCTCGGACCACAGGTACGTGGAAACTGTCTTCTCCTTCTACCGAAGCCAGTCCGATTCCGAAACATCAGGCGGACAAACTGGACTCTGTACTCTGATTACCTCTGTCGTGTTCTCCCTGAGCCCCCATCTGAGGAGGAGTTCTCCACGGAGGCCACGACTCGTCTTCTTAAGATCTTTACCGACGCCTGCAATAAGGCGCTCGACAAAGCATGCCCTCTGGCAAGAACAGAGGCCGGAAGAAACCTGAATGGTGGAATCCGAAACTGGGTGAACTCCGGAAAGCCTCCGGAGACTCTTCAATAAAGCTAAGGCTGAAAACGTTGAGCAAAACTGGGCCGAATACAAGGCCAGTCTGTCAACCTACAACAAAGAACTTAGAAAAGCCAAACGCGCCTCCTGGCGTAAGTTCTGCAGCGAAATCGAGAGTAACTCAGAAGCCTCACGCTTGCGCAGAGTTCTCTCGAAGACAACACCCACCCTGGGCTACTTGAAGAACACCGACCAGTCGTGGACTACGTCCAGCGAGGAGTCGCTAAATCTTCTCCTAAATACCCACTTCCCTGGCTGCGATGAAAACAGACCCAACTACCTCGCGCCTCCTTCTGTCGCCTCAAATGCCATCTTGGGACTGCTAATCCAGGAGAACATTTCCTGGGCGATCAGAAGCTTTAAACCTACAAGTCCGCGGGCAGACGGCATTTTCCCTGCCCAACTGATTCACGCGGGACATAAAGCCATTAACTGGCTCAAAATAATTTACGAGGGAATCTTCTCCACGGGTGCATTCCTGACACCTGGCTTCAGACCAAAGTCGTATTCATACCCAAGGCAGGCAAGCCCTCGCACACTGCCCCAAAAGATTTCAGACCCATAAGTCTATCGTCTTTTCTTCTAAAGGCGATGGAGCGGCTCCTGGGGCTGCATCTAACGGCGTGCATTCCGTCCAGTCTGATCTCAGACTCCCAGCATGCCTATCGGAAGGGAAGATCCACCGAAACGGCCCTACACTCGATCACATCGATCATCGAAGCATCCCTTAATTTTAAGGAGTACACCCTAGTAGCCTTCCTCGACATAGAAGGCGCCTTTAACAACATCCTTCCGACCGCCATCACGGCGCACTGACGGATCTGGGCGTTGACTCCAGGACGGTGAGCCTGATCGATCAGATGCTACAATGCAGGACGGTTGAGGCATCACTGGGGACGTCAACGTGTACCAGATTTGTCAGCAGAGGCACACCGCAGGGCGGAGTCCTCTCGCCCCTCCTATGGAACGTGGCAGTGAACACACTGCTGCGGGAGATAGAGGGGGTGGCTGCCGTGTGGTGGCGTACGCGGACGATGTTGCCATAGCATTCTCCGGAAAATTTCCGCAGACATTGTGTGAGTGCATGACAAGTACTCTCACGAAAATGTCGAAATGGGCAGACAAATGCGGGTTAGGCGTCAACCCGTCTAAAACGGAACTGGTGCTTTTCACTAGGAAGTACAAAGTTCCGGTACTGATTCCCCCAAGACTATGTGGGGAAACGCTAGTCTTCAGCAACAACGCCAAGTATCTTGGCCTAATCCTCGATAGAAAGCTCGATTGGAAATTGAGCATAGAGGATAGAGTAAAGAAGGCCACAGTGGCCCTCTATACTTGCAGGAAAGCCATCGGACTAAAATGGGGAATGACCCCCTATATAGTTCGGTGGCTCTACACCGCCATCATACGACCAATCATGCTCTATGGAGTGGTGGTATGGTGGCCAGCCTTGGACAGAAGGACATGCCTCAATAAACTCAGCAGAGTTCAACGCATGGCAGAGCTATGCATAACTGGCGGGCTACGCACTACTCCAGGGGAAGCCCTGGATACTGTGCTGGACCTCCTCCCTGTGGATCTCATGGGAAAGAAGGTGGCAACACTTTCCGCCCTCAGAATGAGAGAAGCCAGACTGTGGAAAGCATCCGCGGTTGGGCACTCGGGAATCCTGATGAGACTCCCGCAATTACCAGAGAGGACAGATTACTGTATCCCCAGTGATCACCTCTCGACGCCCTTCCAGGTATCAATCCCATCTAGGGAGGACTGGGAGATGGGCGAACCAGGACCTGCAAATGCGGTCCACTTCTACACTGATGGCTCAAAGCTAGACGGCCGCGTGGAGGCGGAGTCTACTGCAGCGAGCTGAACATCAGTCATTGCTTCAGGCTCCCGGATCACTGTAGTGTGTTCCAAGCGGAGGTTGAAGCCATCAAGGAGGCCATTTCGATCGTCTCCAAATTACTTCTAGATACGCACTTAGTGTGCGTCTTCTCGGACAGCCAAGCAGCTATCAAAGCTCTAGGCTCAATATCGTCGAACTCAGCGACTGTAAATGACTGCCGCAGGTCTCTGCACGAGATCGCAGAGCAGTTAGATCTCTTCCTTATATGGGTCCCCGGCCACAGGACATCGAGGGGAATGACGCCGCCGACGAGCTAGCCAGGCAGGGTACTACGATTCCTCTCCTACCGGAGAGGGAGCAAGTAGCGATGCCCTTGGCTACGTGCAGGCTCCTAACGCACGAATTGTTCGAGCAAAATGCAATAGGAGATGGCAGCAAACCGTTTCCTGTAAAGTCTCAAGATTGATATGGCCATATCGATCGAAGAAGCGCTCAGCAGAGCTGTATAAACTCAGCAGAGCACAGTGCTCTGCAGTTACTAGAGCCATTACGGGACACTGCAGATCGGCACTCACGCCTCTAGACTGTCAATCCCTCATAACGACTTCTGCAGGAGTTGTCGCGACGAGGAGGAGGAGGAATCGGTCCCCCACTTCTTCTGCCACTGCCCAGCCCTTGGAAATCGTCGTCTTCGATTCTCGGGGCCGCTTTCCTCACGACATTTCGGACCTGTCCGTAATCAAACCAGGGACCTTGTCCAAATACATCCAAGCCACCGGATGGGACTGCCCTTAACCTGCAGTAGTATGCTCTCACGGTTCGGGCAACGAGAAGGGGCACATGCCCATGCGGCAACACAACGGACCTTTTATAGGTCCAAGTGAGCTTGGGGGCGGAGGCTCTTATCCCCCCCTCCCGGCTACCGCCTTAACCTAACCTAACCTTTAATTTTTTGTGTAGGTTTGGCCAATAATACAACTTAGTTATTTCTTTGTAATTTTCGTCTAGTCCTCTATGGGCTCTGCAATGTGTTTCTTCTATAATTATAGCTTTATCTTCTGCGTTTACTACATCTTGGAGGAACTTTCTCGTGAAGAGAAATTTATTTATGAAGTTTTCCTTTAGCTTATTTTGGATAAGGTATAAATCTTCTAAAGTGCAGTGTATTCCTGTGGTTAAGTGAGGCTGAATAAATTCTTTTAAAATGATTAGCAGATTGTCTACCGTATCAAATTCAATAATATGTCGGGTATTTTCATAAACTCTTACTAACTCATGAACTGTGAATCTCCCTTGCGCTAATAGTAGCTGCTGTTTAAATTGGTTTAGAGGCTTGCTAGTCTCTTGAATGACGTTTTCAAAACTACTCTCTGCTGAATGCTGAGTATTTATGTCTGATTCTGATTCTGTCTGGTCGACATCACTATCTGTCATATGATTTATTTGAATCCGAGATAAAGCGTCCGCTACTACGTTAGTTGAGCCTGGTTTATAAATGATTTTTGGTGTGAAACTTTCTATGAAGTAATACCAACGTTTTATTTCAACATTTGGATTTTTTTGCGACATTGCAAAGGACAAAGGTTGGTGATCTGTATGTATTTCAATTCCACTCACTCCGTATAAATAATATCGCAAATTTTTTAATGCCCATACAATAGCTAATAATTCCTTTTTATTAGTAGCATATAATCGCTCGGTTTTACTTAAAGTTTTAGAAATAAATGTTATGGGATTCCCATCTTGTGACAAAACTGCACCTATCGCTATGTCCGATGCATCTGTGGTTAATGTGAATTTTTTATTGTAATCTGGTTGTACTAATTCAATATGTGCTATTAAACTGTCCTTTAAATTATTAAATGCTCCAATTGCTGGTTCATCCAGCTGTATTAATGTTTTCTTGGATGCCCTTCGTGAAACTTTCCCATTTACTCCACTCAGATATTTTGTTAATGGTTTGGCAATTGTGGCATAATTTCGCACAAATTTTCTGTAATACCCTGTTAGTCCTAAGAAGCTACGTAGCTCTCTGATATTTTTAGGAATTGGATAGTTTTGTATTGTGGAGATTTTGTCTGGATCTGTTTTAATGATATTATGGGAAACAATGTATCCAGAAATTTGGTTTCCAATTGAAAGAATTTAGACTTCTCTAGGGAAATTTTCATATTAGCATTGCAAAATCTGTATTATATATAATAATATGGAATAAGATCTTTATAATGTTGTTCTATAGTTTTTGAAAATATTATTATATCGTCCATATAGACGTGACAAGTATATCGTCCATTGCCCTTTGGAAAATTCTGGGAGCGTTCGTCAATCCCATAGGCATTCTTAGAAATTGATATTTACCGTTATATATGGAAAAAGATGTTTTTTTAATATCTGATTCCCTCATTAAAATCTGATAGAAACCTAACTCTAAATCAATGGCCGAGAAAAGCTTTGCCTTACCTAAATTGGCAAGGATTACTGAAGGATCTTGCATAGGGTATCTATCCGGTATGGTGATTTCATTAAGTTTCTTAAAGTCTATTACTAATCTATTCTTAGGAGTTCCGTCCTCATTTACTCCCTTCTTTGGTACTACTATTACCGATGAATTATATGTGCTTTTACTAGGTCTGATTATACCTTCATCTAACATTTTACTTATTTCGTTATTAACGAAATCGTTAACCGAATAAGCGTATGGATACTGTTTGCCATATACCGGTCTATCATGTTCAGTGTTAATCTCTCCTTTTATATCCGTTCTGAACGGTAACTGTAAATCTATATTGGCATGGTCTTCTTCGATGATAGATACCATTTTCTCTCTGAGATTTTCTAAATTGTCCTCTTTGTAGGTTATTGTGTTATACAATTTCATTTTTTTCAATTCAGAATTTGCATAACGTTGTATGTCGGATATTTCTACGACGGCGTGTTCACGATTCTTTAATCCCAAACTATTCAAACTTTTAGTGTCGGATAATTCAACGACGGCGGGTTCAGGATATTTGAATCCCAAACTATTGACGGATAATTCTTCGTCGGCGTGCTCAGGATTTTTTGATCCCAAGCTATATAAACTTCCTTCTACCTTTACTGAATCACTTTTCATTTCTTTTTCTTCTCATTATATATTTTTGTATTATATATTCCTTCAATGGAAGGATGGTTTTTCCTTCTATAAAGGTTAATTTGTTTAAAGAAAGGACCTCGTCATATATAAGTTTATTATATATATAGTTAAATATCCGCAACCCGAAATTTAGTTTTTAAAAAAGATTTTATTTTAAGTACTTAATTTCTTTATGTCACAAGATTGGTTGAATTCCCCGACTTAACTTTACGTCTGCTTGTCTCAAACGGAACTGATCTCTCTGCTGCAGTCTAGTTTCCATGAGCCCTTCTCTTGGAACTCCCGACTCTGGCTTCGGGCGTTGCTTTCCTCGGCTGCATCTTCGTGTCGGTGGCATACGTGCCTGGATCGATATTTGGGGATGCGTCGGCTTTGATGAAAGGCATCCACTGCTGGCGATCGGTGTTGCATTACATGACGGAGCTAGGAATGTGATACTCCTTGGTTTTATGTCTAGCTTTGATTGGTCCTCATGAGTGGCGTGATTCTAAAGAATCGATTTCTCGAGAGTGGCGTGATTCTAATGTTGATGAAACAATGTGGTCCATTGTTTATATTATGGGGGGCCCTAGCTTGGAGTATGCGAAGAAACAGTTATTGATTCTTAAGTGGGGTCCTGTTACTTGTGTGGATGGGGTGGATGAATTGTACATTCACTTAATGTGTATGGGATGTGGGGAATTATGGATATGTCACTATATATATATACTAATTTATATATAAGTTTATTGTCCTTATAACTTAAAGTCCCCTTTCCTGTATCAATAACAGCTCCGATTTTCTTTAATAGGTTAAATCCTATTAGTAAATCCGCCTCCATTCCATCTATTTCGAAAACACTTGTTTTGTGTTAAAAATAGTTATATTATGGAAATATTTAATTATCGAAAACCCATTTACTGTAGCAACTTTCTTATAAATTGATAATTCTTTTTTATTTTCCAAAATTCCCTTTTTTATATAACAGGAAGTTGCTCCTGTATCTATCAAAACTTTTAATTCTTTGTTTAATTTTTTATCTACTCTTTTTAGGTAGGGCAGACCTACTTCGGGGGCTGATCTAAAAAATTGTCCTCTTCAATGTTATTTATCCGCATTGCTTTATTAGCCGGTTGTTCCGACGTTTCATTTGGTTTTCGTTTCTGTGCTTGATTTGCGTTAGATTGATTATTCGGTACTACGTTTGCTCGAAATTGCTGAGCTTAGTTATAATTGTTATTATTTCTCCGATAATAACCATTAGTATTTTCCCGATAATATCTATTATTATTATTATTATTATTACCCCTGTATTGAGTGCTGTTCTGTCGGTTCTGGATTTGTATTGATTCGTCTACATCCACTGGTTCTGGGGCCTGATTTCGTTGTCTATTACCCAAGAAATAGGGTTGTCCCCATGACATGTTATTCCTTTGAAAATCCCTTTTTTGGTCGAATGGTGAACTATTAGTCCTTGGTTGCCGTTGGTTGAATCTTAATGTATTGTAATTATTTTTCACTGAATTTCTGGGGCCACTGAATTGATAGGCAAATTGGGCCGTATGTTATTTGATTGCAACTCCTGTACCTTTGCCAAGGCATTCGGTAAATTTGGAGGATTCAATGAGAATAGGATTTCTGCAATACCGCCGTTTAGGCCAGTGACAAAAATGCGTAAGGCATTGTCTCTAATTTTTATACCCGATACTCAAAATGAGTATTGGGGTATATTAGATTTGTGGTAAAAGTGGATGTGTGTAACGTCCAGAAGGAATCGTTTCCGACCCATAAAGTATATATATTCTTGATCAGCATCAATAGCCGAGTCGATTGAGCCCTGTCTGTCTGTCCGTCCGTCCGTCTGTCCGTCTGTCCGTCCCCTTCAGCGCCTAGTGCTCAAAGACTATAAGAGCTAGAGCAACGATGTTTTGGATCCAGACTTCTGTGATATGTCACTGCTACAAAAATATTTCAAAACTTCGCCCCGCCCACTTCCGCCCCCACAAAGGACGAAAATCTGTGACATACACAATTTTAAAGATATAGAATTGTAGAGAATAACCATATCTTTAAGACTAAGGAATCAAGAATCATCAAGAAAACAATTTCATTTTTTTCTCGCCCTGTCTCTCTCTAACACACACGTAGCATAGGCGGCTTTGCTTAGAGTAAAACATTAGCGCCTAGATCTCAGAGACTACAAAAGCTAGAGCAACCAAATTTGGTATCCACACTCCTAATATATCGGACCGAGACGAGTTTTTTTCAAAATTTCGCCACACCCCCTTCTGCCCCCGCAAAGTACGAAAATCTGGGGATATTTAAAAATCTCAGAGACTATTAAGGCTAGAGTAACCAAATTTGGTATCCGCACTCCTGTTAGATCTTACTATAAAACGTGTATCTCAAAGTTTCACCCCACCCCCTTCCGTCCCCACAAAGGACGAAAATCTGTTGCATCCACAATATTGCACATTCGAGAAAACTAAAATCTGACCATATCTATCAGATTGCTGAATCTGGATCAGATCAGATCATTTTTATAGCCAATAGGAACAAATCAATTTGCAGTGGCTACGCAGCGCCCGACGTCACGCTCAGACTGTTTTTCTGTCTCTCTCGCACGCACTCTTTGTCGTGTCGTTTAATATTAGCGGCGTCTGCCGGAGGAGAGCCATACTGACTTAGTATCGGGTATAACCGTAGAGTTGCGGTGTCCGCAGCAACTCACAACGTTCCCCCTCGTTTTATTTGATTCTTTTGTGATTTCACTGTCCTTTCCGTGAGTCATTATTGTCTTATTTATTAACAAGGTAATTTTCTTGTTAACCTCGTTATAGAAATCTATTATTGAAAGGTTCCCTTGTCGGAGAACGCTTAGCTCCTGTTCTATTATATAAATTGGTCTCTTGTCACTGTAAACAAAGTCAAGTCGTGAAAGTATGGCATCGAAATTTAAAACTGTCCCGTGGTTGGTCAGTGCGTCATGTGCTGGTCCTGTTATTTTGTTTCTTAAAATTGTTAAGGCAATATAATATTGCTTACTTCCTTTTTTATATAATTTCACTGCAGTTTCTGCAGCTTCCCTCCATCCTACGTATTGGGTTAATCCACCATTGAAAATTGGTAGGGATTCTATTACTTTTAATGTGGTGTCATCTTTGATTGTCTCATCTTTTGTTTCTGCCTGATAATCTGATACCTGATCGGATTTAGATTCTATTTGTTGTTTCAAATTTACTATTTGCTCCTGTACTTGTGAAACTTGAAGTGCTTTCAATTGTTTGACCAGATCTGCAGTGAGATCGGTCCTTGTTTGTGAGTTAATCATTTTTAGTATTCCAAACCTTAAATTTTTCTTATATGTTTGTTTTTATATTCTTGACCTCCGCTGGGCTTAAACCTAATTGAACTTATATATTTAGTACTACAACTTTCGCTCACTAACTATCCGGTAGGGGTCGTCCTTCTTAGGCTCTTCCTTCTTGGTTTGGCTGACAATTCTTCGAACGGGTCTTCCTTCGTAAATTTCTTTGTTGTTTAACTGGGTCTTCTGGGGGTCTTCCTTCTCTGGTTTAGCTGGTAGTTTCACTTTCTTTGTGTTTTGTTTTAATTTGTTTTGTTTAAAGATTTTGTTTTTTGTTTTTGTATTTTTGAATTGTCTTGATTAGCTTTTTTTGTATTTATTTTTGCACACCCTAAGCTCCGGTTTGTTTCCCTTTTATCTCACTTTTTCTTATCTAATATCTCACAGACACTCCACGTTTTTATATTGAAGGATTTATTCCATTAATTAATTGTCCTTCGGGTTTCGGCACGACGCAACACTTTTATTATTCGGTGCTTTTTATACAACTTCGCCACACGTTGGGCGCCAATTAAATAACTGCTGTAGCGGATTGCGTTTTTAAAAAGTTTTTATTTAACTTCTAAGTTTACAGATATAGATTTAAGTTGAGGGTCACAAAGGATTCCGGACAAAGGGTTTGCGCGATCTTAGTTTTTAGCTCGACTTTTCGGTGTCGCTTCTGGATCAAGACTGACTTGAACTTTTTGATCTTTGCATCGTCGATCCCTTTCGGGAATAGTTTTTCTATAAACATCTCAATTGATTTCGCCATCCCGAGTATTGGATTTCGTCATCCACAGAGAGAACTGTAAAATGCCCAAAGTGCAGGATCTGCAGAAAGCCGGGTGTGAGATTGTTCATGGGAAGCCGGATGTGGGCAAACATTGTTTTTCCATTTAGGCGAGTGTCAAAGATTGTGATTGTGGCGGGAGCCATTGAGATTGTACATCTTAGAAATCAATTAGGCGGAGGCCCAAGATTGAAATTGTTTTCGTTTTAGAAAGCCAAAGATTGTTTACAACTCGTATAAGAGCTCAATAGAATTGGGTACGTTAACTTGCATAAGCTAGAAAGAGTCATTGCATATGTATTGAGGTTTATTCAAATCAAAACCAAAAAGAAAGAATTTCTTCCATTTTTGACAGTGAAGGAGATTTAGAGTGCCAAAGTATTAATAGTAAAACAACAACAAGCTATCCAATTCAGTTCCTAAACAGCTAGCCTAATTAATAAAAAGGAAATAGAAACAAAAAATAAACTATTAAGCTTAAATCCGTTCTTAGATAAAGATGGATTGTTACGAGTTGGTGGTAGATTGCAAAACTCCAACGCGGAATTTGAGGTTAAGCATCCTTAGATTTTGAGATAAGTGTCACTTGACGTCTTTAATTATCAAGAATGCACATAAAGAAACATTGCACGGTGGAATTAATATGATGCGAAACTATATCCAGCGAAAATTTTGGATATTTGGGCTAAGAAATTGCTTAAAGAAAAAACTTAAAGAGTGTGTCACCTGTGCTAGGTATCGAAATCTGCAGAAATACAGAGCTACAATGTCGCACCCGTTTACAAATACAGGGGTAGACTTCGCCAGGCCTTACCATATCCGATGCTCTAAAAACCGGGGGCAGAAATTCTATAAGGTATATATTGCCGTATTCGTATGCATGGCGACAAAGGATATTCATTTGAAAGTAGTCAACGATCTTACTTCAGATACATTTCTAGCTGCACTTAAAAGATTTTTCTCAAGAAGAGGAAAATGTGCAAACATTTTGTCCGATGATGCAAGCAACTTTGTGGGAGCTTCGCGCAAATTAGACGAGGAATACCAAAGAGCCCTCAAAGACAACATTAAAGTGGTTCCAATATTAGAAAGAGAACAGATCGAGTCGCATTTTATTCCCCGGCAGGACCTCACTTCGGAGGTATTTGGGAAGCTGGGGTAAAATCAGTGAAATATCACTTAACGAGGGGGAACGTTGTGAGTTGCTGCGGAGACCGCAACTCTACAGTTATACCCGATACTAAGTCAGTATGGCTCTCCTCCGGCAGACGCCGCTAATATTAAACGACACGACAAGGAGTGCGTGCGAGAGAGACAGAAAATCAGTCTGAGCGTGACGTCGGGCGCTGCGTAGCCAGTGCAAATTGATTTGTTCCTTTTGGCTATAAAAATGATCTGATCTGATCCAAATTCAGCAATCTGATATATATGATCATTATCTATGATTCTGCGTTTTTAGTTTTCTCGTATCCTCAATATTGTGGATGCAACAGATTTTCGTCCTATGTGGGAGCGGAAGGGGTGGGGCGAAATTTTGAGATACACGTTTTATAGTGAGATCTAACAGGAGTGCGGATAACAAATTTGGTTACTCTAGCCTTAATAGTCTCTGAGATTTGTGAATATCCCCAGATTTTCATCCTTTGCGGGGGCGGAAGGGGGTGTGGCGAAATTTTGAAACAAACTCGTCTCGGTCCGATATATTAGGAGTGTGGATACCAAATTTGGTTGCTATAGCTTTTATAGTCTCTGAGATCTAGGCGCTAATGTTTTACTCTAAGCAAAGCCGGCTATGCTACGTGTGTGTTAGAGAGAGACAGGGCGAGAAAAAAATGAAATTGTTTTCTTGATTCTGCGTTTTTAGTTTTCTCGTATCGTCGAAATTGTGGATGCCACAGGTTTTCGCCCTTTGTGGGGGCGGAAGTGGGCGGGGCAAAGTTTTAAAATATTCTTGTAGCAGTGACATATCACAGAAGTCTGGATCCAAAACATCGTTGCTCTCGCTCTTATAGTCTTTGAGCACTAGGCGCTGAAGGGGACGGACAGACGGACAGACGGACGGACGGACAGACGGACAGACGGACAGACAGACATGGCTCAATCGACTCGGCTATTGATGCTGATCAAGAATATATATACTTTATGGGGTCGGAAACGATTCCTTTTGGACGTTACACACATCCACTTTTACCACAAATCTAATATACCCCAATACTCATTTTGAGTATGAGGTATGAGGATATGGCAACTCTATTATGTCAAATTGAAGCGGTACTAAATTCACGCCCTTTGTATACAGCTACAAATGATATTGACGATCTGAACGTATTAACACCAGGTCATTTTATTATTGGATCCAGATTTAGCAACCGGATAGATATGGTCATTCTCTATGATTCTGCGTTTTTAGTTTTCTCGAATCTGCAATATTGTGGATGCAACAGATTTTCGTCCTTTGTGGGGACGGAAGGGGGTGGGGCGAAATTTTGAGATATACGTTTTATAGTGAGATCTAACAGGAGTGCGGATACCAAATTTGGTTGCTATAGCCTTAATAGTCTCTGAAATTTGTGGATGCCCCAGATTTTCGTCCTTTACGGGGTCGGAAGGTGGTGTGGCGAAATTTTGAGACCAAACGGTCAAGATCCGATATCACAGGAGTGTGGATTCCAAATTTGGTTGCTCTGGCTCTTATAGGTTCTGAGATCCTTGAACTCATATTTTGCAATTGGCAAAACCGACCATGAAACAGTGACATATCACAGAGTCCGGATATAAAATGTCGTTGCTCTAGCTCTTATAGTCTTTGAGCACTAGGCGCTGATAGGGACGGACAGACGGACGGACGGACGGACGGTCGGACGGACGGACGGACGGA
The DNA here is from genome assembly GCF_003369915.1 of Drosophila miranda. Lineage (NCBI taxonomy): Eukaryota > Metazoa > Arthropoda > Insecta > Diptera > Drosophilidae > Drosophila > Drosophila miranda. The sequence goes on from NW_022881603.1 coordinate 47,403,850, forward strand.
TAGACAGACAGGGCTCAATCGACTCGGCTATTGATGCTGATCAAGAATATATATACTTTATGGGATCGGAAACGATTCCTTCCACATCCACTTTTACCACAAATCTAATATACCCCAATACTCATTTCGAGTATCGGGTATAAAAATCGGCAATCTAGATAAGTGGAGATTAATTCAGAAAATGAAAAGAGAATTTTTGATTAAATGGAAAGAAGATTATTTGCACACACTGCAACAAAGAAATAAATGGAAAATAGGAATGCAGAATATTAAAAAAGGACAGATTGTATTAATAAAAGATGAAACCTGTCACCCAGCTAGATGGCCCTTGGGAAAAATAGAAGAAATACATAAAGGTAGGGACGATAGAGTCAGAGTAGTACCTACAAAACATCAAGACGGGTTGATAAAACGGCATTTAACTTAAATTTGTCCATTAGCTGGAATTCAGTCAGAAGAGCAAGACTCTGGAATGACTCCAAAAGAGACCAGAAGTACTCGTAGTAGACGTCGAATGTCCAACCTGGGACTAATGGCAGCATTGTTAGTGCTTGTGTTATGTTGCCAAGTATCAAATGCAAACTTTGCTGCCAGAGGAAGGGCGAAGTGGTCAATTGAAAAAATTAACAGTTCCACTTCAATATATTTGGATCCGATAGGGGACGTTGAAATAGTCGCCTCATCCTGGGATTTAAATGTTTATTATAACATGGACCCGTATTTTCAAATGATAAAAAAGGGGAAACAATTGATTGGGAAAATGAGAGTTGTGTGTGGTAAACTTTATACTTTTAAAGATCAATGCAATAATGTATTAGATAATACGGACAGACAAATTGCAGACCTGGAGGAAGATAATAAAACTTATCATGACTCAGGATAATAAAAGAAAGAAACGAGCACCGTTTGAGTTTATGGGCTCACTTTATCATATATTGTTTGGGATAATGGACGCCGAAGATAGGAAAACGTTGGAAGGAAATATGAAAAATTTATTAGAAAACCAACATAACCTAGATGATTTAATTAAAAAACAAACATCGGTGGTAGAGTCAACGGTAAATATTCTCAAAAGAGCTACCGAGGAAATAAAGTTGAACTTTAGAAGTATGAGCGCTAGTGTAGAAAACATAACGGAAGCATTAAAGGAAAGTTTCTATGTGTACCAAGAATCTATACATTTCTTTATGGTAACAAAGCAACTAAGCTCCTTGATTTAAGAGTGCGATAAAATTGAAATAGCAGTTATTAATCTACTGACAGATATTAATCATGGTAGACTAAATCCAAATATTTTAAAACCTATACAGTTAAATGGAGAAATCGCAAAAATAAAAGATAACTTATAAGAAACATTGGTGCTTCCAGGAAAAAGAACAGGAACAGAATTTAAGGGAATTTACAGCCTATTAGCAGCGAAAGGAATTTTAGTTGATAACAAATTAATTCTGAACGTGAAGATTCCCCTGTTTGGTAGACACGCATCCCATTTGTTTAGGATAATTCCGATGCCGGTTGAGCATGAACAAGAATTGGTCAAGGTAGATTTGAGCTCCAGGTATTAGTATATAACTTCGAAATTGATTCCTATCATTCGATGACTGAAGCTACCTTGAACAAATGCCAAAAATGGCAAACGAATAGAAGGGTATTCAAAGGTAATTGGCCTCGGAGCAAACTCAATCGTCTGCACTTGTGTCTGGGCTGGGCGATACCAGCGTTTCTACTGAGGGATCCTCCATAAGCATTTGTATGCATTCTCGCACCTCTGATTACACAACTACGCTCACCGCCCCACGATTACCGATTGTCAACCAAGTATGGCAGTAACATTCAGCTTGCCGATCATGCATTTTTCAATCCTCAACGGGTTGATCTCCTCATTGGTGCGAGCGCTTTTTATGATCTCTTCTGCGTAGGGCAAATCAAACTTACCGATGGCCTGCCTCTTCTGCAGAAGACCCGGCTTGGGAAGTCGAGAATTCGGGAAGTCGAGAATTGTGTGGAGGCTGGTTTGAATACCAAAGAAGAAGATGATTGTGAAGCACATTTCGTAAACCACCTTTCACGGTTGCCATCCGTGGAGGTTGCAGTTCGTCTGCTGCTAAAGAACAATAATGATCGCTTAGGAGAATCTTATGCTCAGGTTTATCTACGGTTCATCAGTCTGGAGCATAAACTGGAGCGTAATCCTACACTCAAGCCGCGGTATTCCGCCTTTATGAGGGAGTACATTGATTTGCACCATATGCACCAAGTCAACCCAGATTCCCGTAGCCTCTGCAAATATTTCTAGCCTCTGTTGCCAGTCCTCTTCGGGCGACTGGACTCGAACCGCTTTCGGAGCTGGTGGGGACTCCGCCTCCTCCTCGTCGCTGGAGATCACCAACAGTCCGTCCGGCGAACTCTCTGGCCTGTTCGCCTTCGCCTCCTCAGCCTCCTTACGCCGTCGAGCCATCTCCATCCGCTCCACGGCGTTACATCGGAGCGCACACTGCCACTGGTGCTCAATGGCTCGCTTATGGCGCTCCGCCTCCGCGTCTTCGGCCGCTTTGTCGGCCTGCTGCCCGGCTTTCAGCCTCTTGGCCAGCGCCAGGGTGTCTTCCCACACGCCCCGTTTCCTCAGCTCCTCCTCCGCTGCGGCCAGGGCGATCCGACGTCGCCATTCCGCGAGGCGTCGCGCCTCTGCAGTCGTGTCGTTTGCTGCGATTTTGGCCTGCGTCGGCATCGGCTCCTCGATCACGTTTTCTGCCGGCATGAATATAAAAACTTAAGACATATGGTAGAGTCCAAAAAAGAAAGGAAATTTTATTTGCCCCATTAAGGAGTCATAAGAGATTCCAGTCTAACGACAAAGCTGAGGGTGGTTTTCGATGCTTCAGCCAAAATCACAAACAATAAAATTTTAAATGTTATCATGTGGACCAAGAGTCCAAAAAGATATCTTCGATATTATGGTGAAATGCCGTTAATGGCCATTTGTAATATCTGCGGACATTGAAAAAATGTACCGACAAATTAATGTTGATAAAGACGATCAACAATATTTGCATATAATTTGGAAGGATTATCCAAACGAAAAGTTAAAAGATTATAAACCGTTACCGTTACGTACGGTACAGCTTCAGCACCCTACTTAGCAACCAAGGTGCTTGTTGCAATAGCAGATAATTGCAAAAATCAAGCAATTAGAGAAATCATAACGAATGATTTTTATATGGAGACCTGATGACAGGTGCCGACACGATACTGTATGCTAAAAAGCATTAAAAGAAAGTTACCCGGGAGTTTAACAAGGTTGGGTTAAACTTCAGAAAGTGGATAACAAATATCCCAGAAATTAAAGAAGGCTTTAGAGATGACCCAGAAAATAAAGTATTAGGTTAGGTTAGGTTAAGGCGGTAGCCGGGAGGGGGGGATAAGAGCCTCCCGCCCCCAAGCTCACTTGGACCTATAAAAGGTCCGTTGTGTTGCCGCATGGGCATGTGCCCCTTCGCGTTGCCCGAACCGTGAGAGCATACTACTGCAGGTTAAGGGCAGTCCCATCCGGTGGCTTGATGTATTTGGACAAGGTCCCTGGTTTGATTACGGACAGGTCCGAAATGTCCGTGAGGAAAGCGGCCCCGAGAATTCGAAGACGACGATTTCCAAGGGCTGGGCAGTGGCAGAAGAAGTGGGGGACCGATTCCTCCTCCTCCTCGTCGCGACAACTCCTGCAGAAGTCGTTATGAGGGATTGACAGTCTAGAGGCGTGAGTGCCGATCTGCCAGTGTCCCGTAATGGCTCTAGTAACTGCAGAGCACTGTGCTCTGCTGAGTTTATACAGCTCTGCTGAGCGCTTCTTCGATCGATATGGCCATATCAATCTTGAGACTTTACAGGAAACGGTTTGCTGCCATCTCCTATTGGCATTTTGCTCGAACAATTCGTGCGTTAGGAGCCTGCACGTAGCCAAGGGCATCGCTACTTGCTCCCTCTCCGGTAGGAGAGGAATCGTAGTACCCTGCCTGGCTAGCTCGTCGGCGGCGTCATTCCCCTCGATGTCCCTGTGGCGGGGACCCATAAGGAAGAGATCTAACTGCTCTGCGATCTCGTGCAGAGACCTGCGGCAGTCATTTACAGTCGCTGAGTTCGACGATATTGAGCCTAGAGCTTTGATAGCTGCTTGGCTGTCCGAGAAGTAATTTGGAGACGATCGAAATGGCCTCCTTGATGGCTTCAACCTCCGCTTGGAACACACTACAGTGATCCGGGAGCCTGAAGCAATGACTGATGTTCAGCTCGCTGCAGTAGACTCCGCCTCCCACGCGGCCGTCTAGCTTTGAGCCATCAGTGTAGAAGTGGACCGCATTTGCAGGTCCTGGTTCGCCCATCTCCCAGTCCTCCCTAGATGGGATTGATACCTGGAAGGGCGTCGAGAGGTGATCACTGGGGATACAGTAATCTGTCCTCTCTGGTAATTGCGGGAGTCTCATCAGGATTCCCGAGTGCCCAACCGCGGATGCTTTCCACAGTCTGGCTTCTCTCATTCTGAGGGCGGAAAGTGTTGCCACCTTCTGAGATCCACAGGGAGGAGGTCCAGCACAGTATCCAGGGCTTCCCCTGGAGTAGTGCGTAGCCCGCCAGTTATGCATAGCTCTGCCATGCGTTGAACTCTGCTGAGTTTATTGAGGCATGTCCTTCTGTCCAAGGCTGGCCACCATACCACCACTCCATAGAGCATGATTGGTCGTATGATGGCGGTGTAGAGCCACCGAACTATATAGGGGGTCATTCCCCATTTTAGTCCGATGGCTTTCCTGCAAGTATAGAGGGCCACTGTGGCCTTCTTTACTCTATCCTCTATGCTCAATTTCCAATCGAGCTTTCTATCGAGGATTAGGCCAAGATACTTGGCGTTGTTGCTGAAGACTAGCGTTTCCCCACATAGTCTTGGGGGAATCAGTACCGGAACTTTGTACTTCCTAGTGAAAAGCACCAGTTCCGTTTTAGACGGGTTGACGCCTAACCCGCATTTGTCTGCCCATTTCGACATTTTCGTGAGAGTACTTGTCATGCACTCACACAATGTCTGCGGAAATTTTCCGGAGAATGCTATGGCAACATCGTCCGCGTACGCCACCACACGGCAGCCACCCCCTCTATCTCCCGCAGCAGTGTGTTCACTGCCACGTTCCATAGGAGGGGCGAGAGGACTCCGCCCTGCGGTGTGCCTCTGCTGACAAATCTGGTACACGTTGACGTCCCCAGTGATGCCTCAACCGTCCTGCATTGTAGCATCTGATCGATCAGGCTCACCGTCCTGGAGTCAACGCCCAGATCCGTCAGTGCGCCCGTGATGGCGGTCGGAAGGATGTTGTTAAAGGCGCCTTCTATGTCGAGGAAGGCTACTAGGGTGTACTCCTTAAAATTAAGGGATGCTTCGATGATCGATGTGATCGAGTGTAGGGCCGTTTCGGTGGATCTTCCCTTCCGATAGGCATGCTGGGAGTCTGAGATCAGACTGGACGGAATGCACGCCGTTAGATGCAGCCCCAGGAGCCGCTCCATCGCCTTTAGAAGAAAAGACGATAGACTTATGGGTCTGAAATCTTTTGGGGCAGTGTGCGAGGGCTTGCCTGCCTTGGGTATGAATACGACTTTGGTCTGAAGCCAGGTGTCAGGAATGCACCCGTGGGAGAAGATTCCCTCGTAAATTATTTTGAGCCAGTTAATGGCTTTATGTCCCGCGTGAATCAGTTGGGCAGGGAAAATGCCGTCTGGCCCCGCGGACTTGTAGGGTTTAAAGCTTCTGATCGCCCAGGAAATGTTCTCCTGGCTTAGCAGTCCAAGATGGCATTTGAGGCGACAGAAGGAGGCGCGAGGTAGTTGGGTCTGTTTTCATCGCAGCCAGGGAAGTGGGTATTTAGGAGAAGATTTAGCGACTCCTCGCTGGACGTAGTCCACGACTGGTCGGTGTTCTTCAAGTAGCCCAGGGTGGGTGTTGTCTTCGAGAGAACTCTGCGCAAGCGTGAGGCTTCTGAGTTACTCTCGATTTCGCTGCAGAACTTACGCCAGGAGGCGCGTTTGGCTTTTCTAAGTTCTTTGTTGTAGGTTGACAGACTGGCCTTGTATTCGGCCCAGTTTTGCTCAACGTTTTCAGCCTTAGCTTTATTGAAGAGTCTCCGGGAGGCTTTCCGGAGTTCACCCAGTTTCGGATTCCACCATTCAGGTTTCTTCCGGCCTCTGTTCTTGCCAGAGGGGCATGCTTTGTCGAGCGCCTTATTGCAGGCGTCGGTAAAGATCTTAAGAAGACGAGTCGTGGCCTCCGTGGAGAACTCCTCCTCAGATGGGGGCTCAGGGAGAACACGACAGAGGTAATCAGAGTACCGAGTCCAGTTTGTCCGCCTGATGTTTCGGAATCGGACTGGCTTCGGTACTGAGAAGGAGAAGACAGTTTCCACGTACCTGTGGTCCGAGAAGGAGTGCTCTTCCAGGACCCTCCAGGATACAATGTTACGCTGTATCTCATGAGAGGCAAGCGTGAGGTCCAGGACCTCCTTGCGGTTTTTAATGATAAAGGTGGGATCACTACCCCGGTTTAGTAAGACCATCTGAGTGGTCAGTAAGTAACTGAAAAGGTACTCACCCCTTTCGTTTGTGTCAGTGCTTCCCCACTGACAGTGATGTGCATTGGCATCGCACACAATTAGGCCGATGTCCTTGGCCGAGCAGTCTGCGATTAGAGCCCGGAGAGGCGCGTGTGGAGGGGGTCTGGTTGTTCATGCCCCATGTATGCGGAGCAGATCCTCAGTGAGCGCTCCTGGCCTTCGAGGCTCACTGCGGTGTGGTCTTCATTGCTGAAATTTGGGAGCAAAAATAGTGCAACTCTCTTTTTGCAAGAATGCAGGTACGAATTTTACCTGCGGTTTCAGCTACATATAGCTTGTAGTCAGAAGTCCTCAGACCGGAGACCCTGTTTCCGAGGATCCAGGGCTCCTGAATGAGGACTATGTCGGCTCCACCCTTGGCCAGGTGGAGCAGTAGAGCAGCGCATGCTGCCTTACAATGGTGGAGGTTTATCTGCAGGAGCGTCAACGACATTCCTGAGGCTCGCCTCCACCATTGTTGCTTCTAGATCGCTGTCAGGGGACTCCGGCTCCTCCCCGACAACGATGTGGCTGAGACCTCTGGCTAGGTCGCTCTCGTCGAACGCGTAGTCGTCCAAGATATCGTCCGACATCATGGACGCCGCATCCGACGCCGGGTTGTCTTCCTCGCACGAGGCCCCCTCTTTCGGGATCTCCGGCAGCTCCGGGTCTGGCTCGACCTCCGCTTGCCTGCCCTTGCGATCGGACTTGTAAGTGGATATGGTGACCTTCTTGTAGCCATAATCCACTACACCGTCCGACTTTGCGAGGAGATCAATGGATTCCTCATTTAGGACGAGGATAATCTGGCGCCTCTGCCCTTGGATATCCTCCACCTTCCAATCGGCTGTAGGAAGGTGGGGGTTGCAGACCTGCAGTAACCTGAGGATCTTCTCAGGCTCTGCAGGCTTAGCCGAGACCCACGCTCTGGCTCTCGGGCGACTAGGGACATCTTCCCACTTCACGGCCTCCAGTTTCGCCCCTGGATAGACCTCTTTTAGGGCCGCCACCGCCTTCATGTAGAGAGCCGCAGAGCGAGCGTCTTGGCAGGCGATGGCTTTCACCTTGCCTTGATGCCACCCTGCGTCCTCACACTTTGGCGGTGGTCCGCCGTTCTCCTCCAGTTCCAGTAGGAACCGGTCCTGGAGCTCGTTCTCCACCAGGTGCCACTTATCGCGAGGGACATGGCCGTCCTCGGCGCCCCTGTCCAGGACACCGATCAGGGTCCTGCCCCTCGCCACCTCAGCGAACGACCGGTTCGTGAGGTGGGTCTTCACCCGCTTGGCTTGCTGGGCTTGGCCTGGCTGATTTGCGGGGTCCTCCGCTGAGCGTTGCCGCTTGTTGGCGCCTTGGCTGCGCCCTTTCCGGCTTTGGCTGGCTGGAACAGTGGAAGGATTGAGCAGGCCCACAGCCTCTGCTCCTTTCCTTCGGCTGACGCCTTGAAGTTCGGGTCTTCGTTGGACAGGATGAAAGCCGCTCGTCTCCTGTCCTGGTACGACGGCTTTCCACCCCGTGGTGCAGAGACGCTGCCCGCCGGGGCTCCCATGGGTTCTTCGGTCCCGGTGCGCTTACCAGCCGCGATTACGCTCTGCTTGGCAGCCACCCCGGTATCCGCTTCGCCCTTGGAGCCACCCGACTTGGAAGGACCCGATTGGCTTTTCGGGCCCCCCCTCGCTGCGGCTGCTGCCTGAAGACGGTGGACCGACTCAGTCTCCTTCCCCGTCTTCTTTGGACCCGGTTTCCCAGGCGCTGGTGCAGAGGGATTGGCTTGTCCCTCCGGTACTTTAAGAGGAGTACCGAGCTCCTTTGCGGTTTGTTGGTTTTTATATTTATGTTTGGCATAGTAGTTCCCACGAGTAGGCGGGAAGGGGATGGTCACCCGAGGCATAGCCCGCTTGCCCCGGGAAGCCTGATTTAAACTGGAGGTCGGCAGGTATCCAGAGTCCGCATATTAGCGACCGGGCACCCCCCGGCCATGCATCCCTCGGCATATAACAGTGTCACCTTGGATTGGGGTAATTTCACTGAGAGTTTTCTTCTCTCCGCCCGACTACCATTCGCCAGCATCCTAGCAGAGACATGACCGTGCTAGGACCTGTTTCCAGCCGCCCTCACGGGGAGAGTATAGTCGCACTTCCACCGGTGTGCACAGTTACGGCGGGTGACGGTTCGCTCGCAACCCTGTGTGTCCTAGGGGGGGGGGGGGGGGGGGGGGGGGGGGGGGGGGGGGGGGGGGGGGGGGGGGGGGGGGGGGGGGGGGGGGGGGGGGGGGGGGGGGGGGGGGGGGGGGGGGGGGGGGGGGGGGGGGGGGGGGGGTGTGAGACGCAGACCGCACCGGGTATTACTAACCGGAGCGGCTGCGCCTCAGTTCCAAGTTCACAGTTGTGCGAGCCGACCCGTCATCCGTTTGTCACCTGTAGCACCCGATGGCTGACGGCCAAATAAAGCCAAATAAAAATAAAGTATTACCGTTGAGGAGAATGAATCCGTCAAAACCTTAGGACTACAATGGGAACCGGTTAAAGACGAGCTTACGTTCAATTTCCACTATGAACCAATTAAGAAAAATAACAAGAGAATAGTATTATCTACCTCAGCCAAGATGTATGACCCTTAGGCTAGTTGTCTCCAGTGAACTCCAGTGACACTTGTCGGAAAATTTTTTATTCAAAAACTTTGTCTAGCAGACAAAAATTCGGATTAAGAATTATCAGAACAGGATACTCGGGAATGGAATTAGTTTAAAAATAGTTTAACAGAGTTAGAGAGCATTCGGATACCAAGATGGCTAAATTCTCAGCACAATAAGTCGATGCAAATTCATGGGTTTGCCGATGCATCCGAAAAGGCTTATGCTGCCGTAGTGTATGCCAAGGTAGATAGTTCTACAATTATAATAGCCAGCAAAAGCAAAGTTAATCCAAAGAAGAATCGGAAAACTATTCGAAAACGAGGGGGAACGTTGTGAGTTGCTGCGGATACCGCAACTCTACATTTATACCGATACTAAGTCAGTAAGGCTCTCCTCCGGCAGACGCCGCTAATATTAAACGACAGGACAAAGAGTGCGTGCGAGAGAGACAGAAAATCAGTCTGAGCGGGTCGTCGGGCGATGCGTAACCAGTGCAAATTGATTTGTTCCTTTTGGCTATAAAATTTATCTGATCTGATCCAGATTCAGCAATCTGATAGATATGGTCATTATCTATGATTCTGCGTTTTTAGTTTTCTCGAATGTGCAATATTGTGGATGCAACAGATTTTCGTTCTTTGTGGGGGGAAGGGGGTGGGGCGAATTTTGAGAAATACGTTTCATAGTGAGATCTAACAGAAGTGCGGATACCAAATTTGGTTACTCTAGCCTTAATAGTCTCTGAGATTTTTGAATATCCCAGATTTTCGTCCTTGCGGGGGCGGAAGGGGGTGTGGCGAAATTTTGAAACAAACTCGTCTCGGTCCGATATATTAGGAGTGTGGATACCAAATTTGGTTGCTCTAGCTTTTGTAGTCTCTGAGATCTAGGCGCTAATGTTTTACTCTAAGCAAAGCCGCCTATTGCTGGCTATAATAATAATACGATCCAATTCAGATTCTGCAGTCTTAAAGATATGGTCATTCTCTACAATTCTACGTTTTTGGTTATTTCATATCTTTAAAAT
>NW_022881603.1:47414187-47573320 GCF_003369915.1 Drosophila miranda
TACATGATCAGGAGGTAAACAGCAAATCAAAGATATGATCAGGCAGGGAATAATTCGAAAGTCGAATTCTCCTTACTGCTCGCCCATATCTATGATTCCGAAGAAGATAGATGCTTCAGGAAAGCAAAAATATCGAATGGTAGTAGACTATAGAAGTCTAAATGAAATAACAGTTAAGGACAAATTCCCAACTCCACGAATGGATGAAATCCTAGACAAACTAGGTAAATGTCAGTATTTTACGACAATCGATTTATTAAAAGGTTTCCATCAAATACCCATGGAACCTAGCTCAATCCCCAAAACTGCGTTCTTCACTAAGCATGGACATTACGAGTTCACTCGTATGCCCTTTGGGCTAACCACTGCCCCAGCTACCTTCCAAAGATGTATGAACAATCTGCTAGAAGAGTTAATCTTCCAAGACTGCTTTGTATACTTAGATGACATCATTATATTTTCCACTTCATTGGAAGAACACTTGTTGTCACTAAGGAGAGTATTTGGAAAGTTGAGAGACGCCAACTTGAAGCTACAAATGGATAAATGTGAATTCATGAAAAAGGAAACTGAATTCCTAGGTCATGTAGTCACTACTGAAGGAATAGTACCAAATCCAGGCAAAATCTCTGCCATTGTCAAATTTCCAATACCAGAAACGACTAAACAAATAAAGTCATTCTTAGGTCTGTGCGGGTTCTACAGGAAATTCATTCCTAATTTTGCAAACATAGCAAAACCCATGACACTCAAACTAAAGAAAGGAGCTGTCATAGACCCCAAGGAAGAAAAGTACGTCGAGGCATTTGAGAGACTAAAAGTACTCATCACTTCAGACCCTATCCTTGCGTTCCCAGACTTTGACAAAATGTTCACGGTAACAACCGACGCTAGTAACATAGCATTGGGAGCGGTTTTGTCACAAGAACACAACCCGATCTGCTACGCTAGCAGAACCCTAAATGAACATGAAATAAACTATTCAGCCATCGAAAAGGAATTATTAGCGATCGTATGGGCAACCAAGTATTTCCGTTCATACCTGTTCGGTAGAACATTCGAGATACAAAGCGATCATAAACCCTTGATTTGGTTGAACAACCTCAAGGAGCCAAATATGAAATTACAAAGGTGGAAAATAAAACTGAATGAGTTTGATTTTAAAATTAAATATCTACCAGGCAAAGAAAATCATGTAGCTGATGCCTTATCAAGGGGAAAGATTAATGAAAATCTCCTTGGAGAAGCTTCCAATAGCGTTGGTGCAACTGTACATAGCGCACAGGAAGACAATCTAAATCACATTGCTATCACGGAAAGACCAATTAACTATTACAGTCGGCAAATTGAGCTAATAAAAGGCAATGAAGATAAGGTAGAAACAATTCGTTATTTTCACAAGCTAATCATCAAGATCACGTATAAGGAAATGACTAACACCTTAGCGAAGGATATAATAAAGGAATATCTATGCACCAAAAAGAGCGCATTATATTTCCATAACGAAATAGATTTTCCTCCATTCCAAAAAGCCTATTTAGAAATCATTAATTCTAACAATATAACCAAAGCTATTAAATCAAGCATGAAACTCCTAGATATTCAGAATTACGCTGAATTTAAAGAAACCATATTAAAGAATCATGAAGGCTTACTCCATCCAGGGATAGAGAAAACCGTCAATTGGTTTAGGGGAAAATACTATTACCCGGATTATCAAAAACTAATCCAAAACATCATAAACGAATGTCCTACTTGTAATATTGCCAAAACAGAGCATAGAAATACGAAGTTGGCATTCGAAGCTACACCGGAAATACTGAACATCAGAGAGAAATACGTCATAGATTTCTATATGGTTGGTAACCAACAGTTCCTATCGTGTATTGACGTATACTCGAAGTTTGCCACTCTTGTAGAAGTAAAAAGTCGTGACTAGTTAGAAGCAAAAAGAGCATCATGAACGTTTTTAACGAGATGGGCAAACCAATTAAAATCAAAGCCGATAAAGATTCAGCTTTTATGTGCACAGCATTGCAAGCATGCCTGAATGCGGAAAACGTCAAAATAGAGATCACTTCCAGCAAAAATGGAATATCTGACGTAGAAAGATTTCATAAAACAGTAAATGAAAAAATAATAATAATATCTAGCGAGGATAACCCAGAAGATAGATTCACGAATTTTAATTAATTCTTTATACTTATAATCATAAAACCAAACATAATACTACAAATAGGACACCAGCTGATATATTCATTTATGCAGGCTCACCTGATTATGACACCCAACTAAATAAAGTGAATAAAATCACTCAATTAAATAAAAACCGCATAGAGTATGAAGTAGATACCCGCTATAAACTATCACCTCTAGTTAAGTCTAAGGTAACAAATCCTTTCAAAAGGACGGCCTAAATTAGACAGGTAGACGAAAAACATTATGAAGAAAAGAATAGGGGTAGGAAAATAACTCATTATAAATCAAAATTCAAGAAAAAGAAGAAAGCTAATAGAAGCAAATATAATAATTCCAGATAAACCGAGGAAGTCAATGGAATCGGCGAACTTCAACACAATTAAAATCCTCATCTTCCTCATAATTACCATCGTAATGGCACAGGGCCAAAACATAGAAATAAATTCTATAAAATCCCAAAACGGATATATGATATTCAAAACTGGATCGATTAACATACCTATCAATTACGAATACCATTATCTAACTGTTAATGTAACTAAAACCGAAGAACTATACCAAAATTTATTAATGCAAGCCACTAAATTCCAGGACATAATCCAAATAAAATATCTAGTAGACAAATTGCAAAGAGAAATGAACGGGCTAAAAATAACCAAAAGAAATAAAAGAGGCCTAATCAATATAGTAGGAACAGCCTACAAATATCTCTTTGGAACACTAGATCAGGAAGATAAAGTCGATTTGGAACAAAAAATAGAAAATTTAGCCAGCCATAGCATTCAAATGAATGAACTAAATTTGGTAATAGATGCAGTTAATAGCGGAACAAACGTTATAAACAAACTAAATGAAGAAAAAGACAGGAATCAACAAATAGAAATTTTGATATTCAATCTACAACATTTCACAGAATACATTGAAGATATAGAACTAGGTATGCAATTAACTAGGCTATATTTAATCCAAAATTATTAAAACAAGACTACCTGGAACAAATAAATTCTGAGAAAATACTAAATATAAAAACCTCCACATGGCTAAAATCCGATACCAACGAAATTCTAATAATTTCCAACATTCCCAAAGACATTACAAAAGTACCAATCTATAAAATCGTTCCGTATCCAGACGAATTAAATAACATGTTAACAGATATGACATACTACAAGTACTACATAAAAAACGAGGGGGAACGTTGTGAGTTGCTGCGGAGACCGCAACTCTACAGTTATACCCGATACTAAGTCAGTATGGCTCTCCTCCGGCAGACCCCACTAATATTAAACGACACGACAAAGAGTGCGTGCGAGAGAGACAGAAAATCAGTCTGAGCGTGACGTCGGGGGCTGCGTAGCCAGTGCAAATTGATTTGTTCCTTTTGGCTATAAAAATGATCTGATCTGATCCAGATTCAGCAATCTGATATATATGATCATTATCCTTGTGGACGTTGACATGCAATGACTGCATCTTTCAAGAGGCGATGCAGTTACTGCACCGTCAAGTGGCCCGTGTGACACCAGCAGAAGGCTGTTACGCGCGGATCCCAGGCAAAACGCAGCCCTCCTCCCGCCCAACCGACCGAGGGGCGCTGCCGCATGACGCGCGGTGCGTAGCCGAACCAAACGCGAACATGCAAGAAAGATAGCTATTAGACTAACATTCGAGGAAAATTAGTACTAAACTTACTAAGAAACTAAGCATGCAATCAAAGTACAAATACCACTACAGTTACTAATTAATAGAAAGGTGTGTAAGGATTAATAATTTAATAAGAGGAAAGGCCTAGGCGGTGGATATAATATGGTAGAGGGAATTATAATCCGAGCATAAGACCCTAAACGGTTCATGCAAGGAATAATTCGATCTACAAAGTGGAAGGAACAACGGTATAAAATTTCTAGTCAGTCTAATAGGAATCGTGAAGTTTATGCGGCTCAACAGATCAGGGCTGTCTATGTCACCCCTGATCAAGTTGTGCATAAATATCACACCAAGCATTTTTCTACGGTTAACTAAGGATGGAGGTTTACTAATAGTAGTCTACTAGAGTAAGATGGGAGTCTTACACCCGCATCCCAGTTAAGGCCCCGCAGAGCAAAGAGTAAAAAGTTTTTCTGTACTGATTCTATACGGTCCTGGTGTACTTTGTACTGAGGGCACCATACACAGGAGCCGTATTCTAAGATCGGACGAACAAGCGAGGTATAGAGAGTCTTTGTTATATAGGGTCGTCAAATTCCTTTGACCACCTCTTTATAAACCCAAGCACGCTCATGGCCTTATTTACCATGGTAGAAATGTGTTCGGAAAACTTTAACTTGGGGTCTAACATAACACCCAGATCATCCACCAGGGTAATTCTCTCAAGAGAACCACCAAATAGGGTGTAAGGAGCCAACAAAGGGCTAGAACGATGAAATGTCATAACTTTGCATTTCGAGGCATTAAGGTGTAACAAGTTTGCACAACACCATGACTGAAAGTTATTGAGATCGGATTGCAAGCGAGAATGAAATGAAATGTCCTTGTACTGGACACAGAGTTTAACATCATCCGCATACATAAGTACTCGAGAGTATGTTAATACTGAAGGTAAGTCATTAATAAAGAGTGTGAAGAGTAAGGGGCCTAGATGGCTGCCTTGTGGTACTCCCGAAGAAACCTTTACTGGGAAAGAGAGGGAGTTTTTGAAGAGGACTCTTTGAGACCTAGAACAAAGATAGCTAGAAATCCATCTCAGGAGGTTGGGCGGAAACCCTAAAAGGTCAAGTTTATGCGCTAAAAGGGAATGGTTTACAGAGTCGAATGCTTTACTAAAGTCGGTGTAAATAACATCCGTCTGTAAGTTACCTTGAAAGCCTTTAATAATGAAAGAGGTAAACTCTAACAAGTTCGTGGTGGTTGATCGCCGCCTTATAAATCCATGCTGAGTTGGAGATATAAGTGACTTGCAGAGATGTTGCAAGTGCGGAGTTAAAACCCTCTCAAACATTTTAGGAATAGCGGATAACTTTGCTATACCTCTATAATTTTTTGCATCAGACTTGCTACCTTTTTTATGGAGAGGAATTATAAACGATTCCTTCCAGATCGGGGGGAAGCAAGAAGAATCAATGGATAGGGTGAATAGTTTAAGCAAAGGTCCACACAGAGCCTCGGCGCAGTACCTGAGTACACAACCTGGAACCCCGTCTGGACCCGGTGAAAACACCGGCTTAACTAGTCGAAGATCATGAAGTAGGGAACATTCATTTAACAAGGGACTGAAAATGCCGTTCGACCTCGGTAAACCGTATGGGTACGGATGACCAGAGTAGCTTTCCTCAGAATAGGTGGTTTGGAAGAATTGGGCAAAAAGATCGGCAATTGCCTGATCATTATTTGCCGACGTATTACAAAATGATAGCGAGGATGGGTGTGCGGACGTTCTACGCTTACTGTTTACGAAGCTGTAAAACTGTTTAGGGTCCTGAGAAAAACGTATATAAGAACTGAAAAGTTTGACCGAGCTAATACATAGCGAGAGTGAGAAGTAGGAGAACCCACTTCTTGAAATTTTTTATAAAGTCTTGATTTTAAGTTTTTTAGACTGGATAACTCTTTGGTAAACCAAGGGGGTTTTCCAGATCTAGTCGGACAAGAAAACGGGACACAAGAATCGAAAAATGTGCCAAGAGCATTGTAAAAAATGTTTGTGCCTTTTATGATATCAGTGCACAAGTACAAAGCGGACCAATCAAAATCCCTAATGAGGTTATTAAGCTTCGCAAACTCGGCTTTACGAAAGCAGCGGACACGTTCAGGTAGTCTACTCGACCGATCCAATACAGTTGGTCCTATATCTAGCGACACCTCGAAAGTAGGGTGGTAGGCGTCTTCAGGTATAGTGAGCGGAAGGGCTCGGGTTAACAACACTATGGTCGGATCCGATACAAAGCACAGATCAAGCAATCGACCCAAGGAATTATTCACATGGTTGACTTGAGACAGGGATAGGTCAAGCAAGCCGTCAACAAAGTCATGTCGTGACATGGGCACTAGGATACTAGACTCGTTTACCGAAGACCAAACAGTTCCTGGCAAGTTGAAGTCACCAAGAACTATCATACGATCTTTATCAGATAGCGAGGAAGAAACAGCGGTTAAAGCGGACAAGTGCTGCTCATAAATTGAAATATCCGAAGAAGGTGGGATATACGAGCAAGTAATGAATATAGCGAAAGCGGGAAGAATCAGTTTTACACACAGGAATTCCAGTTCCTGTTGAACTTGGACTGTGAAGTGTTCCGACGTGAAGTAAGAGTCCACTGCAATTAGAACCCCCCCTGCCCGTCGAGACGAACGGTCCTTTCTAAAAGTTGTGTACCGACCTGCCAAAACCTCGGAACTAAGAATGTCCGGCTTTAACCAGGTTTCAGTAAACACAATAACGTGGGAAGCAAATGCAACACTATCCCGGAAAAGAATGCTGAGCTTACTACGCAAGCCTCTTACATTCTGATAGGTTACTAAAAGAGAAGTTAGTTTTTTGGAAAGGTGGAAGCAAGACGGGAAGTTGAGGAAGAGGAAGTTGAGGTTGAGGGTGGCACACTGGAAAGATTTGGAAGGGATATGGGGGCCTATTCTTCTTCTTAGCCTTAAACTCCTTCACCACCAAATGCTCCGGTTAAAATTTGGCGGAGCAAATGGTGTCAAATTGAGTTGGGGAGATGCTTATCTTAAACGAGGCTATCTCCCTGGCATAAGAGAAGTTAAATTTCTCCACCTTTAAACCCACGGCTTTTATTTTGCTTTGAATAAAAGCAATTACATCATTAGATGTGAGGTCAGGGGCCAGCCGTGAAACAAAAACTTGTCGTTTTGGTGGGACTCCCACCAGTGGTTTAGTCACCACAGGCCTAGTACCTGTGGTGGCAATATCCGGAGGTCCGGAACGTCTATTTACTGGTGGGATCGGTATAGACGGGACAACTAGCGAACTTACGGACACCACGGACACGGACGCTGCAGACGTACTTGGCTGCACATTCTCCGAGGCGATGAATTCGGCTACCGAATCTGCGTCGCCAGCAGCTGTCGTTGCCCTTGGAGTGGCAAACGAGATCAACTGCTGCACACTTGGAGTGGTCGGAGTCAGTTTTTCGGCGGCGCACGGCTGAGTGACGGTTGGCAATTGCAGATCCCGCGGAGTGACCTTTTTGCGCCTCGGAGACTCATTCAGCAGTTTTAAACCGCTAAACTGAGCCTCCATGGCTAGGAGCCGATCGTATTGGTTTTTAAAACCAACGGTCAGCTCCTTAAAGCCACTACGCGTCTGCCTCATGAAAGCCACCATGTCTTTCTCCACCGCACGGCATGCCTCGCAACTGTAATGCAAGCCATTACGTTTGGCTATAGCATCACTCACGAGGCCAGAAAATCCAGCGCATTTTGCGTGCACTACGCTGTCGCAGAGCCAGCAGGGGACATTCGGCTGATCGTGGGTGATCTGCTTCTTACAGCATTTTTTGGCACAGACCACAGCGTATTCCATTTTATTTTATTATTTATTTATATATATACTATTGTTTGCAAAACAAATTGGTATCAGACCAATGTGCCAGACAACGCTCAAAGCGGAATTGGTAAAAAAAAGAGAGCAGAGTGGAGAGCGGTTATAGCGAGAGCTACTAAGCAGAGAGCGCTATTGCTCAGAAAGTTTAAAGAGCGAGAGAGAAAGAACAGTTATTGAAGTTGAGGTGATAGCGAGGGAGTGATAAAACAACAAAAGCTACCAGACGAGAGCGGACTGCAATGCAATGTAATGCGTACTCACTCACTGCAACAACACAAACACAAGCACAAGCACAAGCCGACGCCGAAAAATAAAAAGTTAAATAATGTTTTAACACAAATCAAAAGGCATGCACTCGCGTAATAGAATAGGTTTCCAGATTGTCGTCTGGTTAGGAAGTAAATTTAGAATTTAGTTAGGAAAACACCGGCTGTTTATTCAAAACAAAAGGAAAAAATGCGGAGCGCAAAACAAAAACACGTCTGATCACTACGAAAGATACGTTCGTTTACGTTTATCTATGATTCTGCGTAGTTTTCTCGTTTCCTCAATATTGTGGATGCAACAGATTTTCGTCCTTTGTGGGGGCGGAAGGGAGTGGGGCGAAATTTTGAGATATACGTTTTATAGTGACATCTTAAAGGATTGTGTGTACCAAATTTGTACCTCAGATTTTCATCCTTTGCGGGGGCGGAAGGGGGTGTGGCGAAATTTTGACACAAAATGGTCAAGGTCCGATATCACAGGAGTGTGGATACCAAATTTGGTTGCTCTGGCTTTTATAGGTTCTGAGATCCTTGAACTCATATTTTGCAATTGGCAAAGCCGACCATGAAACCTGTGTGTTAGAGAGAGACAGAGCGAGAAAGCATGAAATTGTTTTCTTGATTCTGGCTATAATCATTATACGATCTGGACAGACGGACAGACGGACAGACAGACATGGCTCAATCGACTTGGCTATTGATGCTGATCAAGAATATATATACTTTATGGGGTCGGAAACGATTCCTTCTGGACGTTACACACATCCACTTTACCACAAATCTAATATACCCCAATACTCATTTTGAGTATCGGGTATAATTAAGAAGTATTTGTTAAAGAAACTAGATTGAAAACCAATGACAATTGTATAAAAGGAATTTTAATGCAAATTCCCACTAAATGTCCATATTCCAAAACTTTTCAAAACTTTCAAATAAACTTTATTGAACCCAATACACTAATCACATGGAATCTTCCAAAAACAACGCTAAACCAGAATTGTGTAAACCAAGAAATCATAGCGGAAGGAAATACCATTATAAAAATCTACAACTGTTCAATCCAATTAAATGAATTTACAATATCAAACACAATGTTAGATTTTGCCCAGAATGTTTATGTCAACAACAACATAACTAAAATAAAACCACTGTCGTATGTCCAAACTAATGAAATAATTATGCAATACACCAAATATAGTAACCTATTACAAATAAGTCTACTAATTTCATTTGTCATAATTATATTAGTACTACTAAGTTATGTAGCTGTTAAATTTAAGAAAACTTCTCAAAGAGTCACGGTTAAATGTATTAACCCTATAATAGAAGCAGAAGAGGAACCAACCTCAGCCACCGCACTTGACACCCCGTCACTATACCCGAGGGTAATCGCCTAGGGACAGGCTAATAACAAACGTTAGGGGAGTGACATATCCATAATTCCACACATCACATACACATTATGTTTATGTACAATTCATCCACCCCATCCACACAAGTAACAGGACCCCACTCAAGAATCAATAACTGTTTCTTCCCATACTCCAAGCTAGGGCCCCCATAAGATAAACAATGGACCACATTGTCTCATCAACATTAGAAACACGCCACTCTCGTGAAATCGATTCTTTAGAATCACGCCACTCATGAGGACCAATCAAAGCAAGACATAAAACCAAGGAGTATCACATTCCTAGCTCCGTCATGTAATGCAACACCGATCGCCAGCAGTGGATGCCTTTCATCAAAGCCGACGCATCCCCAAATATCGATCCAGGCACGTACGCCACCGACACGAAGATGCAGCCGAGGAAAGCAACGCCCGAAGCCAGAGTCGGGAGTTCCAAGAGAAGGGCTCATGGAAACTAGCCAGCAGCAGAGAGATCAGTTCCGTTTGAGACAAGCAGACGTAAAGTTAAGTCGGGGAATTCAACCAATCTTGTGACATAAAGAAATTAAGTACTAAAAATAAAATCTTTTTAAAAACTAAATTTCGAGTTGCGGATATTTAACTGGCGCAGTCGGTAGGATTTCGTTTAAAATTAACTCCTATATTTCGGTAATGGTCAGCTTGTGTAATTTCTAATTACTGTGATCACGTAATCCAGGAATCGTTAATAAAATTGTGAAATCCGCCAAAGAACCTATGTGTTACGAACACATACGATTTGCAAAACTAAAA
The DNA here is from genome assembly GCF_003369915.1 of Drosophila miranda. Taxonomy (NCBI): domain Eukaryota; kingdom Metazoa; phylum Arthropoda; class Insecta; order Diptera; family Drosophilidae; genus Drosophila; species Drosophila miranda. The sequence goes on from NW_022881603.1 coordinate 47,424,398, forward strand.
TTAAGTGAACTGAAGTAAGCGGAGATAGTGATCCACCAAGAACAGTGAAACACTAAATACAAAATCAAAAAACTTACAAGTGAACCAAAATAAAGTTAAAAACTACTGAAAACAAAACAAAACCCAATCAACACCAACAACATGGCGTTACCACCACTATAATTGAGCGAAATCCACTTGAACCAGGCACTGCTGTCGATCAGACAAATACCTGCCTATGACGGTTCATCTGGACAGCTAAGCTCATTTATCAAACGAATCGAATATGTATGCGGATTATATCCAACTGAAGATCTTCGCCAACAAAGGATCCTATTTGGAGCGACCGAGATCCAACTGTCAGGAGAGGCACATCGCATATCGCAAATGATACAACCCAACACGTGGCTCGAACTGAAGACGGCGCTGATCAACGAGTTCAAAAATCACACACCATATGAAGAACTCTTACGACAACTATACACCACCAGATTCAACGGCAGTCTTCGTAAGTTTATAGAAGAATTAGAGATAAAAGCATTATTAATAAACAATAAGCTAAACTTAGAAAACATACCAGAAAATAATGTCATTTATAAAAACGCTTTGAACAACACAATTAAAGATGTCATTACTCGAAAACTTCCTGACAGAATGTTCATGACCTTAGCAAGAAAAGATATTACCACATTGTCTAATCTTAAGAAGGCAGCACAAGAAGAAGGATTGTACGAAGCTAGTACAACAGATTCAGGTACAAATAAAGATCAATCGAAATCGTCTCAATCAAATCGAAAGAATGTTGGAAACTATTATCCAAATTATAATACTACTAACTATCACAATCAAACTCAGAGTTCATCTGGAACATGTCAGACTAATCGAACAAATCAAAATCAAAATTCCCAAAATCCTGGATTATACAATGAGTTCAAAAATTCCTTGAATCAAGGTAGGGCTCAGAATCCATACAATCAGCAAATATCTCAAAACCAAGCTAGTGGGAGTGGACCCAACCAACCTACTAAAAGAGGGAGGGAGAGCCAGAGTGGCCAAACGAAGATGGACGTAAATTTTCATCAAGCCGCCTCGGAAGAAACCGAGGAGGACCCTATATAAACATTACCATTAATAAAAGAATATTAAGGTGTATCGCTGACTCGGGATCATCGATCAACATCATGAAAGAAAATTATACAGATTCCGAGATAAAAGACGATAACCTTACGGTCCATACCATCAATGGACCTGTCCGTTTAACTAAGAGTATAATGAGGAATGAGAACAAAACATGTCCGTCCGAACAAAAGTTCTACATACATAACTTTTCCGAAAATTATGATATTTTATTAGGAAGAGAATACTTGATGGCAAGTAAAGCCGTCATCGATTACAGAAATGACACTGTAACACTAGGAGCTAGGTCGTACCCAATCATTCAGAGTGGAGAAGCTATTGAAGCCGGCAAGACCGCACAGAAGTGCACTGATCCCTCTACAAAAGAAGAGAAGATCGCACCTAAGTGCCTTGACCCATCTCCAGAGGGAGATCAATACTTCGCTTCCGCTCTAGACAGTGAATTAAGGGAATGTAATCAATTAAGATTGCAACACTTAAACGACGAAGAGAGGGAAGAGTTAAAGAAGGTCTTATATGTGTTTAAAGATGTGCAGTACAGAGAAGGTGACAATTTGACTTTCACAAGTACAATCAAGCACGAGATCAAAACTCAACATGAAGACCCGGTCTACAGACGACCATACAAATATGTCCAGATACATGATCAGGAGGTAAACCAGCAAATCAAAGATATGATCAGGCAGGGAATAATTCGAAAGTCGAATTCTCCTTACTGCTCGCCCATATCTATGATTCCGAAGAAGATAGATGCTTCAGGAAAGCAAAAATATCGAATGGTAGTAGACTATAGAAGTCTAAATGAAATAACAGTTAAGGACAAATTCCCAACTCCACGAATGGATGAAATCCTAGACAAACTAGGTAAATGTCAGTATTTTACGACAATCGATTTAGCAAAAGGTTTCCATCAAATACCCATGGAACCTAGCTCAATCCCCAAAACTGCGTTCTCCACTAAGCATGGACATTACGAGTGCACTCGTATGCCCTTTGGGCTAACCACTGCCCCAGCTACCTTCCAAAGATGTATGAACAATCTGCTAGAAGAGTTAATCTTCAAAGATTGCTTTGTATACTTTGATGACATCATTATATTTTCCACTTCATTGGAAGAACACTTGTTGTCACTAAGGAGAGTATTTGGAAAGTTGAGAGACGCCAACTTGAAGCTACAAATGGATAAATGTGAATTCATGAAAAAGGAAACTGAATTCCTAGGTCATGTAGTCACTACTGAAGGAATAGTACCAAATCCAGGCAAAATCTCTGCCATTGTCAAATTTCCAATACCAGAAACGACTAAACAAATAAAGTCATTCTTAGGTCTGTGCGGGTTCTACAGGAAATTCATTCCTAATTTTGCAAACATAGCAAAACCCATGACACTCAAACTAAAGAAAGGAGCTGTCATAGACCCCAAGGAAGAAAAGTACGTCGAGGCATTTGAGAGACTAAAAGTACTCATCACCTCAGACCCTATCCTTGCGTTCCCAGACTTTGACAAAATGTTCACGGTAACAACCGACGCTAGTAACATAGCATTGGGAGCGGTTTTGTCACAAGAACACAAACCGATCTGCTACGCTAGCAGAACCCTAAATGAACATGAAATAAACTATTCAGCCATCGAAAAGGAATTATCAGCGATCGTATGGGCAACCAAGTATTTCCGTTCATACCTGTTCGGTAGAACATTCGAGATACAAAGCGATCATAAACCCTTGATTTGGTTGAAAATATGAAATTACAAAGGTGGAAAATAAAACTGAATGAGTTTGATTTTAAAATTAAATATCTACCAGGCAAAGAAAATCATGTAGCTGATGCCTTATCAAGGGTAAAGATTAATGAAAATCTCCTTGGAGAAGCTTCAAATAGCGTTGGTGCAACTGTACATAGCGCACAGGAAGACAATCTAAATCACATTGCTATCACGGAAAGACCAATTAACTATTACAGTCGGCAAATTGAGCTAATAAAAGGCAATGAAGATAAGGTAGAAACAATTCGTTATTTTCACAAGCTAATCATCAAGATCACGTATAAGGAAATGACTAACACCTTAGCGAAGGATATAATAAAGGAATATCTATGCACCAAAAAGAGCGCATTATATTTCCATAACGAAATAGATTTTCCTCCATTCCAAAAAGCCTATTTAGAAATCATTAATTCTAACAATATAACCAAAGCTATTAAATCAAGCACGAAACTCCTAGATATTCAGAATTACGCTGAATTTAAAGAAACAATATTAAAGAATCATAAAGGCTTACTCCATCCAGGGATAGAAAAAACCGTCAATTGGTTTAGGGGAAAATACTATTACCCGGATTATCAAAAACTAATCCAAAACATCATAAACGAATGTCCTACTTGTAATATTGCCAAAACAGAGCATAGAAATACGAAGTTGGCATTCGAAACTACACCGCAAATACTGAACATCAGAGAGAAATACGTCATAGATTTCTATATGGTTGGTAACCAACAGTTCCTATCATGTATTGACGTATACTCGAAGTTTGCCACTCTTGTAGAAGTAAAAAGTCGTGACTGGTTAGAAGCAAAAAGAGCCATCATGAAAGTTTTTAACGAGATGGGCAAACCAATTGAAATCAAAGCCGATAAAGATTCAGCTTTTATGTGCACAGCATTGCAAGCATGGCTGAATGCGGAAAACGTCAAAATGAGATCACTTCCAGCAAAAATGGAATATCTGACGTAGAAAGATTTCATAAAACAGTAAATGAAAAATTAAGAATAATATCTAGCGAGGATAACCCAGAAGAAAGATTCACGAAGTTTTAATTAATTCTTTATACTTATAATCATAAAACCAAACATAATACCACAAATAGGACACCAGCTGATATATTCATTTATGCAGGCTCACCTGATTATGATACCCAACTAAATAAAGTGAATAAAATCACTCAATTAAATAAAAACCGCATAGAGTATGAAGTAGATACCCGCTATAAACTATCACCTCTAGTTAAGTCTAAGGTAACAAATCCTTTCAAAAGGACTGGCGAAATTAGACAGGTAGACGAAAAACATTATGAAGAAAAGAATAGGGGTAGGAAAATAACTCATTATAAATCAAAATTCAAGAAAAAAAAGAAATCTAATAGAAGCAAATATAATAATTCCAGAGAAACCGAGGAAGTTAATGGAATCGGCGAACTTCAACACAATTAAAATCCTCATCTTCCTCATAATTACCATCGTAATGGCACAGGGCCAAAACATAGAAATAAATCCAATAAAATCCCAAAACGGATATATGATATTCAAAACTGGATCGATTAACATACCTATCAATTACGAATACCATTATCTAACTGTTAATGTAACTAAAACCGAAGAACTATACCAAAATGTATTAATGCAAGCCACTAAATTCCAGGACATAATCCAAATAAAATATCTAGTAGACAAATTGCAAAGAGAAATGAACGGGCTAAAAACAACCAAAAGAAATAAAAGAGGACTAATCAATATAGTAGGAACAGCCTACAAATATTTTTTTGGAATACTAGATCAGGAAGATAAAGTGGATTTGGAACAAAAAATAGAAAATTTAGCCAGCCATAGCATTCAAATGAATGAACTAAATTTGGTAATAGATGCAGTTAATAGCGGAATAAACGTTATAAACAAACTAAATGAATAAAAAGACAGGAATCAACAAATAGAAATTTTGATATTCAATCTACAACATTTCACAGAATATATCGAAGATATAGAACTAGGTATGCAATTAACTAGGCTCGGTATATTTAATCCAAAATTATTAAAACAAGACTACCTGGAACAAATAAATTCTGAGAAAATACTAAATATAAAAACCTCCACATGGCTAAAATCCGATACCAACGAAATTCTAATAATTTCCAACATTCCCAAAGACATTACAAAAGTACCAATCTATAAAATCGTTCCGTATCCAGACGAATTAAATAACATGTTAACAGATATGACATACGACAAGTACTACATAAAAAATTAAGAAGTATTTGTTAAAGAAACTAGATTGAAAACCAATGACAATTGTATAAAAGGAATTTTAATGCAAATTCCCACTAAATGTCCATATTCCAAAACTTTTCAAAACTTTCAAATAAACTTTATTGAACCCAATATACTAATCACATGGAATCTTCCAAAAACATCGCTAAACCAGAATTGTGTAAACCAAGAAATCATATCGGAAGGAAATACCATTATAAAAATCTACAACTGTTCAATCCAATTAAATGAATTTATAATATCAAACACAATGTTAGATTTTGCCCAGAATATTTATGTCAACAACAACATAACTAAAATAAAACCACTGTCGTATGTCCAAACTAATGAAATAATTATGCAATAAACCAAATATAGTAACCTATTACAAATAAGTCTACTAATTTCATTTGTCATAATTATATTAGTACTACTAAGTTATGTAGCTGTTAAATTTAAGAAAACTTCTAAAAGAGTCACGGTTAAATGTATTAACCCTATAATAGAAGCAGAAGAGGAACCAACCTCAGCCACCGCACTTAACACCCCGTCACTATACCCGAGGGTAATCGCCTAGGGACAGGCTAATAACAAACGTTGGGGGAGTGACATATCCATAATTCCATACATCCCATACACATTATGTTTATGTACAATTCATAATATAAACAATGGACCACATTGTTTCATCAACATTAGAATCACGCCACTCTAGAGAAATCGATTCATTAGAATCACGCCACTCATGAGGACCACTCAAAGCTAGACATAAAACCAAGGAGTATCACATTCCTAGCTCCGTCATGTAATGCAACACCGATCGCCAGCAGTGGATGCCTTTCATCAAAGCGTACGCCACAGACACGAAGATGCAGCCGAGGAAAGCAACGCCCGAAGCCAGAGTCGGGAGTTCCAAGAGAAGGGCTCATGGAAACTAGCCAGCAGCAGAGAGATCAGTTCCGTTTGAGACAAGCAGACGTAAAGTTAAGTCGGGGAATTCAACCAATCTTGTGACATAAAGAAACTAAGTACTAAAAATAAAATCTTTTTTGAAAACTAAATTTCGAGTTGCGGATATTTAACTATATATATATATTTAGCCAACGAACAGTTCTGGCATCTACGCGATACCTCTTGAGTTGAGTTTCAATTAAGACCGAGAATCAGGAGATTTACCCAGGAAAGCAGTGTAAAGAAAAACCTAGCTGGTATGTCCGTGATTAGTTTGGAAAGTGTTCGTGGTAATAGATATATATAAGAATTTGTGTTATAGGACGGCGTCCCGTAGCCACGGTACTGCTCGTGCGATCATCAGTTGCATAGGAGTGCATATACAGTGTGGTCTACGAGGTCTACGAAAAGACAAGTAGTGAACCCGCGGGAAAACACCGAACAGCGAGACCTGCAGCTTGGCGTTGTCTGTCGAAAGCCTCAACAACCGTGTGGATGCACGGCGAAAACCAAGAGGCGCCTCCGGAACTTTATTTTTGGCGTCATTGATGCCACCCGTTATCGAGCCTCCAATGAAAGTGTAGTCCGCAGACCGACGTCGAATCGGATCGGCAACCTGAAGTCAAGCTAAGGAGCTAATGTACCACATCGTCAACTGATTTAGCTGCGCCAGCGACACCCAATAATGAACTCGAATTGATTGCATTATTGTTGAATACTTCCGGCGGCGCAGTCCTACTCAGCCAGACATGTCTCTCGACCACGTCAATAGAGGATCGTAGTTACTCGTTGATGTAACACACGCCCCTTTTTCCTCTAGATTTCATGTGCCAGGCTAAAACCATTCTCTTTCGTTTTATAGCTAGTTATGTAACCCAGCCAACATAATGGTTTTTGGAAACTAATGGGTGATAATGAGCAATATTAATTTTTCTTGAGATTACGAAGCAGTACACTCTAGTACGCTCACGTGCATATATACTCGTATTAAATATCTTTTCTTTTCCTTAGAAGTATACACCAACGTCATCATTGAGCTCAACGATCACGGATGGAATAAACGGTACTAGCCTATCAAAAGCGCTGTGAGTTTGTAAATAAGAACAAGTACGTGTTACATATATTTATACCCGATACTCAAAATGAGTATTGGGGTATATTAGATTTGTGGTAAAAGTGGATGTGTGTAACGTCCAGAAGGAATCGTTTCCGACCCCATAAAGTATATATATTCTTGATCAGCATCAATAGCCGAGTCGATTGAGCCCTGTCTGTCTGTCCGTCCGTCCGTCCGTCCGTCTGTCCGTCCCCTTCAGCGCCTAGTGCTCAAAGAATATAAGAGCGAGAGCAACGATGTTTTGGATCCAGACTTCTGTGATATGTCACTGCTACAAGAATATTTCAAAACTTTGCCCCGCCAACTTCCGCCCCCACAAAGGGCGAAAATCTGTGGCATCCACAATTTCGACGATACGAGAAAACTATCGTAGAAGATGACTATATCTTATAGAGTGCAAAATCTGAACCAGATCGTATAATTATTATAGCCAGAATAAAGAAAACAATTTCATTCTTTCTCGTTCTGTCTCTCTCTAACACACAGGTTTCATGGTCGGTTTTGCCAATTGCAAAATATGAGTTCAAGGATATCAGAACCTATAAGAGCCAGAGCAACCAAATTTGGTATCCACACTCCTGTGATATCGGACCTTGACCATTTTGTGTCAAAATTTCGCCACACCCCCTTCCGCCCCCGCAAAGGACGAAAATCTGGGGCATCCACAAATCTCAGAGACTATTAAGGCTAGAGTAACCAAATTTGATATCCTCACTTCTGTTAACTCTCACTATAAAACGTATATCTCAGAATTTTGCCCCACCCCCTTCCGCCCCCACAAAAGACGGAAATCTGTTGCATCCACAATATTGCACATTCGAGAAAACTAAAAACGCAGAATCATAGATAATGACCATATCTATCAGATTGCTGAATCTGGATCAGATCGGATCATTTTTGTAGCCAAAAGCAAGAAATCAATTTTCAGTGGCTACGCAGCGCCCGACGTCACGCTCAGACTGATTTTCTGTCTCTCTCGCACGCACTCTTTGTCGTGTGGTTCAATATTAGCGGCGTCTGCCGCAGGAGAGCCATACTGACTTAGTATCGGGTATAACTGTAGAGTTGCGGTGTCCGCAGCAACTCACAACGTTCCACCTCGTTTTAATTTTTAAATGTGCACCTAAAACATTATTCGAGTGTGTGCCAGTATGTGATAGGAGAGAGTAGAACGAACCCCGACAATCCGGCGAGCTTAGTCAGAGCATAGCTAGAGGCACACGAAATCTCTTCATACTAGTATGGGTAAACGACAGCTATCCCACACCTGCACGCTACAATAGATACTTTTAAAGAAATGGGCTGTAGTATGCTCATATTAAATTAAATATAATATATACATTCACATAAAGTATTCATTATTTCGAATACCCACTGTACCGACGGTACTTAAAGAATACACACTCTAACACTTTGTTGCAGTGTTTACGTAACACGTTACGTATTACGATTCACTCAAGAATGCCTCGAGCGACCCAAGTGCAGCGTCAGCATGTTCCCATGACTTGACGGCACTAATATACAGGCATACAGACATATATCTTCCCTCGCGCTCTCGCTGCCAACAGCGCTGAGCCTATTCACACATATACATACTAACATATAAGAGATAAGAACACATAGTTCTGCCGCTCCGCTGCCGGCGTCACTGGCAGCGCAGCTCCGCGGCTTTTGGCTTATGAAAGCCCAAACACAATTGTTAAATTTAATCAACAAGAACCAACAAATCAGATCGGAGGGATAACTCCCGAAAGATCAAAATAAAGAAATACACATATATTTTTACAAAGAATTATACTTCTTTCCACATGGCGACCGTGACAGGATACTTTGTGAAAAATAAATTAGTGAAAAATTATAAATACGCAACCGGAAGGAGCACACGCCAATAACCATTCTTTAACTACAATGGAACAATTAACCAATGGACAATTCAAATTAAAAGTGAATTTAAAGTGCGACAAAAGAAAACGGAAGAAGATAAAGACCTCAAAAGGCACCGACAACGCTACAAAGAGCGTGTGTCACTAGAAGCACCTGTGCGATGACCAGCACCGGCACCGCCTGAGCTCATAGGCCTAAAAGAAGAAAATAAACTACAAACATAACATACAAATATATAACTTGACCTGTGCGATGACCGGCACCGGCACCGAATGAGCCCATAGGAAAAGGAACCAATGAAAAATGCTGTTCCTATTGAACAAAGGGACGCACCGATGCTGAAAGAGGTGCTTGAGGTGTGTCCAGCTGATGGACCACACCCACTCACAATAGCTGAGTACAGGGCAAGATACGAAAAAAGGCCAAGGAAGAAAACAAAGAGGGGCGGCCGGATCAAACGGCTGCTTCAACAACGACATCTGGAGCGGGACATGGAAAAAACCTTCACAAATGAAGAGGACCGACAACGCTGCCAACAGCGCATCAAGGAAATTAATAAACAACTTCGCCAATAAAAGAGCGAAGTAACGCAAATGAGCTGCAGAAATGCCTTGCCTCATATTGCCAATAATTATAATTATACCCGATACTCAAAATGAGTATTGGGGTATATTAGATTTGTGGTAAAAGTGGATGTGTGTAACGTCCAGAAGGAATCGTTTCCGACCCCATAAAGTATATATATTCTTGATCAGCATCAATAGGTTTTCTCATATCTTTAAAATTGTGGATGCCACAGATTTTCGTTCTTTGTGGGGGCGGAAGTGGGCGGGGCGAAGTTTTGAAATATTTTTGTAGCAGTGACATATCACAGAAGTCTGGATCCAAAACATCGTTGCTCTAGCTCTTATAGTCTTTGAGCACTAGGCGCTGAAGGGGACGGACAGACGGACAGACGGACGGACGGACAGACAGACAGGGCTCAATCGACTCGGCTATTGATGCTGATCAAGAATATATATACTTTATGGGGTCGGAAACGATTCCTTCTGGACGTTACACACATCCACTTTTACCACAAATCTAATATACCCCAATACTCATTTTGAGTATCGGGTATAAATATATATAGTAACATATCTATAGTCCATGCTCCGCATACCCTTGTCTATGTCTATTACCCTGCACCCACAATACTATAAACAATACGACACCCTCAGCTTCGAACCCTCATAAACAATCTCACGCTCAAAATGGACCACGCGTAGCCGATTGCAGGCAATGTAAACAAACACCCTAAACTGGAAGTTGAACATAAAACAATAGATGCCGCACTAGAATCCAGCCGCACTAGAATCCAGCCGCACCAGAATCACGCCACTCTTCAGAGATCAATTACTAATCGATTCTCAAGAATCCCACCATCCTAGCTGACCAATCAGAGGCCCTATTCTCAGCCACCCCCAAGTAATGCAACACCGCTCATACGCAGCGGAAGCCTTTCATCAAAAGCCGCCTTTCCCACATATCGATCGAGTCACGTACTCCATCGCCGAAGCCGAAGTCGAAGCCAACGCCTACGAATCCAAATCCGAATACCAAACCGAGCATCATAATATAAATAGTCTACATCTAAGAAGCCAACTCAGTTCTGTTCAAGACAAACGTCAATCGCGACACCGTCGGAGAATTCAACCAAAGTTAATTTCGTTCAAGACATCAGACCTCAATCATCGTCGGGGAAATAACTAACCAATGTACGCTAAGTTTAAGTGAAAGAATAAAACCTTTTTGAAAACATAAACTGAAGTGTCGCATATTTAACTGACGCAGTCGGTAGGATCTCAGTTAAAAGTGAATCCTTTTTTTAAGACGATCAATTGGCGTAGTGACAGTTACAGTGCGTAATAACCTACAGAGAAAAAGTAACGCTAATACTAAAGAGATCCGCCAAAGAATCTACACACGATTGAACTCAATTAATATTAGAAAAAAATAAATAAATAAAAAGAAATCAACATGCCGCTAACAGAAATACACCTGAACCAAGCCTTGAAGTCAATCATGCAAATTCCACCATACGACCGATGCCAAGAGCGCCTAAGCTCGTTCATAAGCAGGATTGAGTACATCTCCGAAGTGTACCCAACAGAAGACATCCGGCAACAAAGCATCATGTACGGAGCCACTGAGGGTCAACTGTGCGCACGAGCACAACTTTTATCACAAAGCCTTCAACCCAACACCTGGACCGATCTAAAAGCAGCCCTAATCAGCAAATTCAACAACCACACTCCATACGAAACGCTGCTACAACAATTACACGACACCAAATTCAATGGGAATATTCGTAAGTTCGTAGAGGAACTAGAAATTAAGTCAAATGTTATAGTAAGTAAACTAAATCTGGAGACTAGCCCAGAAAATAAGATAATCTTTAAAAACGCTCTGGCAAATGCCACCAGACATACCATAGAAGATGCTCTACCCAATAAACTGTTCATCATTTTGGCAAAGAAAGACATTTCTACTATGGCTAATCTAGAAAAATCAGCTCAAGAGTTAGGAATCTACGAAAATTTCGTAACCGATAACAAGAATCACGAACACTCAAGAAACGGAAATAACAATCGTAGAAATGTTGGAACTTATTACCCTCGCTATAGTAGTAACGATTATAACAATCAAAACCCAAGTACTTCCAGAAATAATCATGGATCGAATCGAAATAATTCAGGAAATAATGCCGTAAATAATAAAGGATTATTTAACGAATTGAGAAATTCCTTAAACCAGGGCAGAGTACAGAATCCCACTAACTATCAAATCAATCAGACTCAGGCAGGTAGCAGTGCACCAAATCAGCCAGTCAAACGATCTAGGGAAAGCCAAAGCGGACAAATGAAAATGGATGTAAATTTTCAGCAGAGTGCCTCGGAAGAAATCGAGAAAGACCATATATAGAAATAATCTTAAATAATAAAAAATTAAGAGGTATCGCGGACTTGGGATCGTCAATAAATATAATAAAAGAAAACTATACAGATTCCAAAGTCGATAGCGACAACCTCACCGTCCATACCATCAATGGACCCGTCCGTCTGACTCAGAGCATTACACGTAATGCAAACAAAAACTGTCCGACAAAACAAAAATTTTATATTCATAATTTTTATGAAAATTAAGGCAGAGAATATTTGATGGCCAGCAAAGCCGTCATCGATTACCGAAATGAAACGGTAACGTTAGGAGAAAGGTCATACCCAATCATCAAAAGTGTAGAAGCAATTGCCGACGGCAAGACCGCACACAAAGGTGATAAGCCATCTTCAAAGGAAGATATAACTACACATAAGTGCCTTGACCCATCTCCTGAAGGAGAGCAATACCTTGCTTCCGCATTAGAGAATGAATTAAGGGAATGCAACCAGCTAAGGTTGGAACATTTAAATGACGAAGAAAAGGAGAAACTAAAGAAAGTTCTCTATGAATTTAAGGACGTGCAGTATAAAGAAGGTGACATTTTGACCTTCACTAGTACTATAAAGCACGAAATTAAAACCCATCACGAAGATCCTGTATATCGTCGACCATATAAATATGCTCAAATACACGATCAAGAAGTGACTCAACAAATCAAAGATATGATTAAACAGGGAATCATTCGTAAGTCGAATTCTCCCTATTGTGCATCCATTGCTATGATACCAAAGAAAATAGATGCTTCAGGAAAGCAGAAATATCGTATGGTAGTAGATTATAGAAGTCTAAACGAGGTGACAATCAAGGATAAATTTCCTACACCCAGAATGGACGAAATACTAGATAAACTAGGTAGGTGCCAATATTTCACAACAATCGATTTAGCTAAGGGATTCCATCAAATTCCTATGGAACCTAGCTCAATCCCAAAAACAGCTTTCTCCACGAAGCATGGTCATTACGAGTTCACTCGTATGCCCTTTGGGCTAACCACTGCCCACGCTACCTTCCAAAGATGTATGAACAATCTGCTAGAAGAGTTAATCTTCAAAGATTGCCTCGTATACTTAGACGACATCATTATATTTTCCACTTCATTGGAAGAACACCTGTTGTCACTAAGGAGAGTATTTGGAAAGTTGAGAGACGCCAACTTAAAGCTACAAATGGATAAGTGTGAATTCCTGAAGAAGGAAACGGAATTCCTAGGCCATGTAGTAACAACTAACGGCATAGTTCCTAATCCAAAGAAAATATCTGCCATAATAAACTTCCCAATACCCAATACAACCACAAAAATAAAATCATTCATAGGTTTATGTGGATTCAATAGGAAATTCATTCCCAACTTCGCTAATATAGCGAAACCTATGACACTCAAATTAAAGAAACGAGCAGTCATAGACCCAACAGAGGAAAAATACGTCGAGGCCTTCGAAAAATTGAAAGTACTTATCACCTCAGACCCCATCCTCGCATTCCCAGATTTCAACAGAATGTTCACGGTAACAACCGATGCAAGTAACATTTCATTAGGAGCAGTGTTGTCGCAAGACCACAAACCAATCTGCTATGCAAGTAGAACCTTAAACGAACATGAAATCAATTATTCAGCAATAGAAAAGGAATTACTAGCTATAGTTTGGGCAACTAAGTATTTCAGATCATACCTGTTTGGTAGAACGTTCGAGATATTAAGTGATCACAAACCCTTGATTTGGTTGAATAACCTCAAGGAACCAAATATGAAGCTACAACGATGGAAGATCAAATTAAATGAATTTGACTTCAAAATAAAATATTTACCCGGAAAGGAGAACCATGTAGCCGATGCGCTCTCAAGAGTAAAGATTAACGAAAACCTACTCGGGGAAACCATTAATAGCGATTGTGCAACGGTCCATAGCACGCAAGAAGATAATACAAATTATATTCCACTTACAGAGAGACCAATCAATTACTATAATAGGCAAATAGAACTGATTAAAGGTAATGAGGATAAGGTAGAAACATCCCACTATTTCCACAAGATACTGATAAAAATCACATATACCGAAATGACAGAATCATTAGCAAAAGATATAATAAAGGAATATGTGTGTACCAAAAAGAGTGCACTATATTTCCATAACGAAGTAGACTTCCCACTGTTCCAAAGGGCATTCCTGGAGATAATCAGTCCAAATCACTTCACTAAACTGATTAAATCCAGTACCAATGTCATAAATATTCCGAACTACTCCGAATTCAAAGAACAAATATTGAAGAATCATAAAGAGCTACTTCACCCAGGTATCGAAAAGACCACTAATTGGTTTAAAGGAAAATTCTACTACCCCGATTATCAAAAGTTAATCCAAAATATTATCAATGAATGTCCTACGTGCAACGTTGCTAAAACAGAGCATCGTAACACCAATCTAACCTTCGAAGTCACCCCTGAAATACAAAATATCAGAGAAAAGTATGTCATGGATTTCTATTTGGCAGGCAATCAACAATTCCTATCATGCATTGATGTATATTCTAAATTCGCTACCCTTGTAGAAGTTAAGAGTCGTGACTGGTTAGAAACCAAGAGAGCCATCATAAAAGTCTTTAACGAAATGGGCAAGCCACAGGGAATTAAAGCCGACAAAGATTCAGCCTTTATGTGCGCAGCATTGCAAGCATGGTTGAATGCGGAAAATGTGAAAATCGAAATCACTACCAGTAAAAACGGAGTTTCTGATGTAGAACGGCTACATAAAACGATCAATGAAAAATTAAGAATCATTTCAAGCGAGGATAACATAGAAAACAAGCTCACAAAATTCGAGTTAATTCTATACAATTATAACCATAAAACGGTTCATAATACTACAAAAAGATCCCCAGCTGATATCTTCCTGTACGCCGGACTACCAGATTATAACACCCAACTGAATAAAGTTAGGAAGATCAATCATTTGAATAACGATAGAATCGACTTTGAAGTAGACACACGCTACAAGAATGCACCCCTAGTTAAAACAAAAACAACCAACCCGTTCAAAAGAACAGGGGAAATTGGGCAGGTAGACGAAAAGCACTTTGAAGAGAAAAATAGAGGGAAGAAAATCACCCACTATAAAACGAAATTCAAGAGAAAGAAAAAATCTAATAAAATTAAATACGATAATTGCAGAGTACCCGAAGAGAGTACTGGGAATCCGGAGCTACAACATGATTAAGATTATAATCTTACTAATGTTCACCGTCCAACAGTCTACCGGACAGAATATAGAGATAGATCCCATCAACTCAAGGAATGGATATCTCATATTCAAAACAAATACCATTAACATACCCATTAATTATGAATACCATTATCTAACAATTAATATAACAAGAACAGATGAAACATATCAGAGTGTACTAGAACAGGCAACCCAATTTAATAACGAAATCCAAGTTCAATATTTAGTCGAGAAATTGCAACGTGAATTCAACGGCATCAAAATAGCCAAAAGAAACAAAAGAGGCCTTATAAATGCAGTATGCATAGTATATAAATATCTATTTGGAACATTAGATCAAGATGATAAAGTCGAATTAGAAGGGAAAATAAACAATCTGGCTAGCCACAGTGTTCAAGCTAACGAATTAAACTTAGTAATTCAAGCAGTAAATTCTGGCATAGAAGTTGTCAATAAATTAAACAAGGATAATGATAGAAATAAGCAACTAGAGATATTAATATTTAACCTTCAACATTTTACAGAGTACATAGAGGGTATTGAATTAGGCATGCAGCTAACAAGATTAGGGATCTTTAATCCAAAATTATTGAGGCAGGATTACCTGAAACACATCGATTCAGAAAAATTATTAAATATCAAAACATCTACCTGGTTGAAAACAGATTCTAACGAAATACTAATAATTTCCAACATCCCACGAGAGATCAGAAATATTCCTATACTTAAAATTGTCCCATATCCAGATGAAGATAATAACATCCTCACTGACCTACCGCAAAACAATTATTACGTTCTAGAAAACGAGGTATATGAAAAAGAATCAAAACGAAAAATAAATGACGAATGTATTTCAGGAATAGTCAAACAAGTAGAAACAAAATGTCCATACACCAAAGCACACCAAAACTTTCAAATAAGTTTCATAGAACCCAATATATTGTTAACTTAGAAATTACCAAAAACCATATTAAACCAAGATTGCCTAAACCAAGAAATAAAAGTAGAAGGTAACGCATTAATAAAAATACATAATTTCAGTGTACAGTTAAACGAATTCTTAATATCCAACTCCATACCAGAATTTGCACAAAGCATCTACATCAACAATAACGTAACAAAAATTAAACCATTGTCTTATTTGCAAACCAAAGAAATCGTAATAGAAAATACGCGATTAAATAATGTATTACATGTAAGCTTAACACTACTATTTGTCAT
The DNA here is from genome assembly GCF_003369915.1 of Drosophila miranda. Lineage (NCBI taxonomy): Eukaryota > Metazoa > Arthropoda > Insecta > Diptera > Drosophilidae > Drosophila > Drosophila miranda. The sequence continues at coordinate 47,440,904 of NW_022881603.1, forward strand.
AATCATAATAGGATTAAGCTACAAATTGTTTCATCTAAGTAAAAGCAATAAGCCTAAAACCGACCCGCACATAGAAACACCCTTAGACGAAGACGAGGAATCCGCAGCAGGCAGTTTTAGACGCACCTGAACTATATCCAAGAATAATCGCCTGAGGACAGGCTTAAATCTAACAATGGGGGAGTGACATATCTATAGTCCATGCTCCGCATACCCTTGTCTATGTCTATTACCCTGCACCCACAATACTATAAACAATACGACACCCTCAGCTTCGAACCCTCATAAACAATCTCACGCTCAAAATGGACCACGCGTAGCCGATTGCAGGCAATGTAAACAAACACCCTAAACTGGAAGTTGAACATAAAACAATAGATGCCGCACTAGAATCCAGCCGCACTAGAATCCAGCCGCACCAGAATCACGCCACTCTTCAGAGATCAATTACTAATCGATTCTCAAGAATCACACCATCCTAGCTGACCAATCAGAGGCCCTATTCTCAGCCACCCCCAAGTAATGCAACACCGCTCATACGCAGCGGAAGCCTTTCATCAAAAGCCGCCTTTCCCACATATCGATCGAGTCACGTACTCCATCTCCGAAGCCGAAGTCGAAGCCAACGCCTACGAATCCAAATCCGAATACCAAACCGAGCATCATAATATAAATAGTCTACATCTAAGAAGCCAACTCAGTTATGTTCAAGACAAACGTCAATCGCGACACCGTCGGAGAATTCAACCAAAGTTAATTCCGTTCAAGACATCAGACCTCAGTCATCGTCGGGGAAATAACTAACCAATGTACGCTAAGTTTAAGTGAAAGAATAAAACCTTTTTGAAAACTTAAACTGAAGTGTCGCATATTTAACTGACGCAGTCGGTAGGATCTCAGTTAAAAGTGAATCCTTTTTTTAAGACGATCAATTGGCGTAGTGACAGTTACAGTGCGTAATAACCTACAGAGAAAAAGTAACGCTAATACTAAAGAGATCCGCCAAAGAATCTACACACGATTGAACTCAATTAATATTAGAAAAAAATAAATAAATAAAAAGAAATCAACATGCCGCTAACAGAAATACACCTGAACCAAGCCTTGAAGTCAATCAGGCAAATTCCACCATACGACCGATGCCAAGAACGCCTAAGCTCGTTCATAAGCAGGATTGAGTACATCTCCGAAGTGTACCCAACAGAAGACATCCGGCAACAAAGCATCATGTACGGAGCCACTGAGGGTCAAATGTGCGCACGAGCACAACTTTTATCACAAAGCCTTCAACCCAACACCTGGACCGATCTAAAAGCAGCCCTAATCAGCAAATTCAACAACCACACTCCATACGAAACGCTGCTACAACAATTACACGACACCAAATTCAATGGGAATATTCGTAAGTTCGTAGATGAACTAGAAATTAAGTCAAATGTTATAGTAAGTAAACCAAATCTGGAGACTAGCCCAGAAAATAAGATAATCTTTAAAAACGCTCTGGCAAATGCCACCAGACATACCATAGAAGATGCTCTACCCAATAAACTGTTCATCATTTTAGCAAAGAAAGACATTTCTACTATGGCTAATCTAGAAAAATCAGCTCAAGAGTTAGGAATCTATGAAAATTTCGTAACCGATAACAAGAATCACGAACACTCAAGAAACGGAAATAACAATCGTAGAAATGTTGGAACTTATTACCCTCGCTATAGTAGTAACGATTATAACAATCAAAACCCAAGTACTTCCAGAAATAATCATGGATCGAATCGAAATAATTCAGGAAATAATGCCGTAAATAATAAAGGATTATTTAACGAATTTAGAAATTCCTTAAGCCAGGGCAGAGTACAGAATCCCACTAACTATCAAATCAATCAGACTCAGGCAGGTAGCAGTGCACCAAATCAGCCAGTCAAACGATCTAGGGAAAGCCAAAGCGGACAAATGAAAATGGATGTAAATTTTCAGCAGAGTGCCTCGGAAGAAATCGAGAAAGACCATATATAGAAATAATCGTAAATAATAAAAAATTAAGAGGTATCGCGGACTTGGGATCGTCAATAAATATAATAAAAGAAAACTATACAGATTCCAAAGTCGATAGCGACAACCTCACCGTCCATACCATCAATGGTCCCGTCCGTCTGACTCAGAGCATTACACGTAATGCAACCAAAAACTGTCCGATAAAACAAAAATTTTATATTCATAATTTTTCTGAAAATTATGACATAAGGCAGAGAATATTTGATGGCCAGCAAAGCCGTCATCGATTACCGAAATGAAACGGTAACGTTAGGAGAAAGGTCATACCCAATCATCAAAAGTGTAGAAGCAATTGCCGACGGCAAGACCGCACACAAAGGTGATAAGCCATCTTCAAAGGAAGATATAACTACACATAAGTGCCTTGACCCATCTCCTGAAGGAGAGCAATACTTCGCTTCCGCATTAGAGAATGAATTAAGGGAATGCAACCAGCTAAGGTTGGAACATTTAAATGACGAAGAAAAGGAGAAACTAAAGAAAGTTCTCTATGAATTTAAGGACGTGCAGTATAAAAAAGGTGACATTTTGACCTTCACTAGTACTATAAAGCACGAAATTAAAACCCATCACGAAGATCCTGTATATCGTCGACCATATAAATATGCTCAAATACACGATCAAGAAGTGACTCAACAAATCAAAGATATGATTAGACAGGGAATCATTCGTAAGTCGAATTCTCCCTATTGTGCATCCATTGCTATGATACCAAAGAAAATAGATGCTTCAGGAAAGCAGAAATATCGTATGGTAGTAGATTATAGAAGTCTAAACGAGGTGACAATCAAGGTTAAATTTCCTACACCCAGAATGGACGAAATACTAGATAAACTAGGTAGGTGCCAATATTTCACAACAATCGATTTAGCTAAGGGATTCCATCAAATTCCTATGGAACCTAGCTCAATCCCAAAAACAGCTTTCTCCACGAAGCATGGTCATTACGAGTTCACTCGTATGCCCTTTGGGCTAACCACTGCCCACGCTACCTTCCAAAAATGTATGAACAATCTGCTAGAAGAGTTAATCTTCAAAGATTGCCTCGTATACTTAGACGACATCATTATATTTTCCACTTCATTGGAAGAACACCTGTTGTCACTAAGGAGAGTATTTGGAAAGTTGAGAGACGCCAACTTAAAGCTACAAATGGATAAGTGTGAATTCTTGAAGAAGGAAACGGAATTCCTAGGCCATGTAGTAACAACTAACGGCATAGTTCCTAATCCAAAGAAAATATCTGCCATAATAAACTTCCCAATACCCAATACAACCACAAAAATAAAATCATTAATAGGTTTATGTGGATTCTATGACCTCAAATTAAAGAAACGAGCACTCATAGACCCAACAGAGGAAAAATACGTCGAGGCCTTCGAAAAATTGAAAGTACTTATCACCTCAGACCCCATCCTCGCATTCCCAGATTTCAACAGAATGTTCACGGTAACAACCGATGCAAGTAACATTTCATTAGGAGCAGTGTTGTCGCAAGACCACAAACCAATCTGCTATGCAAGTAGAACCTTAAACGAACATGAAATCAATTATTCAGCAATAGAAAAGGAATTACTAGCTATAGTTTGGGCAACTAAGTATTTCAGATCATACCTGTTTGGTAGAACGTTCGAGATATTAAGTGATCACAAACCCTTGATTTGGTTGAATAACCTCAAGGAACCAAATATGAAGCTACAACGATGGAAGATCAAATTAAATGAATTTGACTTCAAAATAAAATATTTACCCGGAAAGGAGAACCATGTAGCCGATGCGCTCTCAAGAGTAAAGATTAACGAAAACCTACTCGGGGAAACCATTAATAGCGATTGTGCAACGGTCCATAGCACGCAAGAAGATAATACAAATTATATTCCACTTACAGAGAGACCAATCAATTACTATAATAGGCAAATAGAACTGATTAAAGGTAATGAGGATAAGGTAGAAACATCCCACTATTTCCACAAGATACTGATAAAAATCACATATACCGAAATGACAGAATCATTAGCAAAAGATATAATAAAGGAATATGTGTGTACCAAAAAGAGTGCACTATATTTCCATAACGAAGTAGACTTCCCACTGTTCCAAAGGGCATTCCTGGAGATAATCAGTCCAAATCACTTCACTAAACTGATTAAATCCAGTACCAATGTCATAAATATTCCGAACTACTCCGAATTCAAAGAACAAATATTGAAGAATCATAAAGAGCTACTTCACCCAGGTATCGAAAAGACCACTAATTGGTTTAAAGGAAAATTCTACTACCCCGATTATCAAAAGTTAATCCAAAATATTATCAATGAATGTCCTACGTGCAACGTTGCTAAAACAGAGCATCGTAACACCAATCTAACCTTCGAAGTCACCCCTGAAATACAAAATATCAGAGAAAAGTATGTCATGGATTTCTATTTGGCAGGCAATCAACAATTCCTATCATGTATTGATGTATATTCTAAATTCGCTACCGTTGTAGAAGTTAAGAGTCGTGGCTGGTTAGAAACCCAGAGAGCCATCATAAAAGTCTTTAACGAAATGGGCAAGCCACAGGGAATTAAAGCCGAGAAAGATTCAGCCTTTATGTGCGCAGCATTGCAAGCATGGTTGAATGCGGAAAATGTGAAAATCGAAATCACTACCAGTAAAAACGGAGTTTCTGATGTAGAACGGCTACATAAAACGATCAATGAAAAATTAAGAATCATTTCAAGCGAGGATAACATAGAAAACAAGCTCACAAAATTCGAGTTAATTCTATACAATTATAACCATAAAACGGTTCATAATACTACAAAAAGATCCCCAGCTGATATCAATCATTTGAATAACGATAGAATCGACTTTGAAGTAGACACACGCTACAAGAATGCACCCCTAGTTAAAACAAAAACAACCAACCCGTTCAAAAGAACAGGGGAAATTGGGCAGGTAGACGAAAAGCACTTTGAAGAGAAAAATAGAGGGAGGAAAATCACCCACTATAAAACGAAATTCAAGAGAAAGAAAAAATCTAATAAAAGTAAATACGATAATTGCAGAGTACCCGAAAAGAGTACTGGGAATCCGGAGCTACAACATGATTAAGATTATAATCTTACTAATGTTCACCGTCCAACAGTCTACCGGACAGAATATAGAGATAGATCCCATCAACTCAAGGAATGGATATCTCATATTCAAAACAAATACCATTAACATACCCATTAATTATGAATACCATTATCTAACAATTAATATAACAAGAACAGATGAAACATATCAGAGTGTACTAGAACAGGCAACCCAATTTAATAACGAAATCCAAGTTCAATATTTAGTCGAGAAATTGCAACGTGAATTCAACGGCATCAAAATAGCCAAAAGAAACAAAATGTCCATACACCAAAGCACACCAAAACTTTCAAATAAGTTTCATAGAACCCAATATATTGTTAACTTGGAAATTACCAAAAACCATATTAAACCAAGATTGCCTAAACCAAGAAATAAAAGTAGAAGGTAACGCATTAATAAAAATACATAATTGCAGTGTACAGTTAAACGAATTCTTAATATCCAACTCCATACCAGAATTTGCACAAAGCATCTACATCAACAATAACGTAACAAAAATTAAACCATTGTCTTATTTGCAAACCAAAGAAATCGTAATAGAAAATACGCGATTAAATAATGTGTTACATGTAAGCTTAATACTACTATTTGTCATAATCATAATAGGATTAAGCTACAAATTGTTTAATCTAAGTAAAAGCAATAAGCCTAAAACCGACCCGCACATAGAAACACCCTTAGACGAAGACGAGGAATCCGCAGCAGGCAGTTTTAGACGCACCTGAACTATATCCAAGAATAATCGCCTGAGGACAGGCTTAAATCTAACAATGGGGGAGTGACATATCTATAGTCCATGCTCCGCATACCCTTGTCTATGTCTATTACCCTGCACCCACAATACTATAAACAATACGACACCCTCAGCTTCGAACCCTCATAAACAATCTCACGCTCAAAATGGACCACGCGTAGCCGATTGCAGGCAATGTAAACAAACCCCCTAAACTGGAAGTTGAACATAAAACAATAGATGCCGCACTAGAATCCAGCCGCACTAGAATCCAGCCGCACCAGAATCACGCCACTCTTCAGAGATCAATTACTAATCGATTCTCAAGAATCACACCATCCTAGCTGACCAATCAGAGGCCCTATTCTCAGCCACCCCCAAGTAATGCAACACCGCTCATACGCAGCGGAAGCCTTTCATCAAAAGCCGCCTTTCCCACATATCGATCGAGTCACGTACTCCATCTCCGAAGCCGAAGTCGAAGCCAACGCCTACGAATCCAAATCCGAATACCAAACCGAGCATCATAATATAAATAGTCTACATCTAAGAAGCCAACTCAGTTCTGTTCAAGACAAACGTCAATCGCGACACCGTCGGAGAATTCAACCAAAGTTAATTTCGTTCAAGACATCAGACCTCAGTCATCGTCGGGGAAATAACTAACCAATGTACGCTAAGTTTAAGTGAAAGAATAAAACCTTTTTGAAAACTTAAACTGAAGTGTCGCATATTTAACTGACGCAGTCGGTAGGATCTCAGTTAAAAGTGAATCCTTTTTTTAAGACGATCAATTGGCGTAGTGACAGTTACAGTGCGTAATAACCTACAGTGATCAGAGAAAAAGTAACGCTAATACTAAAGAGATCCGCCAAAGAATCTACACACGATTGAACTCAATTAATATTAGAAAAAAATAAATAAATAAAAAGAAATCAACATGCCGCTAACAGAAATACACCTGAACCAAGCCTTGAAGTCAATCATGCAAATTCCACCATACGACCGATGCCAAGAGCGCCTAAGCTCGTTCATAAGCAGGATTGAGTACATCTCCGAAGTGTACCCAACAGAAGACATCCGGCAACAAAGCATCATGTACGGAGCCACTGAGGGTCAACTGTGCGCACGAGCACAACTTTTATCACAAAGCCTTCAACCCAACACCTGGACCGATCTAAAAGCAGCCCTAATCAGCAAATTCAACAACCACACTCCATACGAAACGCTGCTACAACAATTACACGACACCAAATTCAATGGGAATATTCGTAAGTTCGTAGAGGAACTAGAAATTAAGTCAAATGTTATAGTAAGTAAACTAAATCTGGAGACTAGCCCAGAAAATAAGATAATCTTTAAAAACGCTCTGGCAAATGCCACCAGACATACCATAGAAGATGCTCTACCCAATAAACTGTTCATCATTTTGGCAAAGAAAGACATTTCTACTATGGCTAATCTAGAAAAATCAGCTCAAGAGTTAGGAATCTACGAAAATTTCGTAACCGATAACGGAAATAACAATCGTAGAAATGTTGGAACTTATTACCCTCGCTATAGTAGTAACGATTATAACAATCAAAACCCAAGTACTTCCAGAAATAATCATGGATCGAATCGAAATAATTCAGGAAATAATGCCGTAAATAATAAAGGATTATTTAACGAATTTAGAAATTCCTTAAACCAGGGCAGAGTACAGAATCCCACTAACTATCAAATCAATCAGACTCAGGCAGGTAGCAGTGCACCAAATCAGCCAGTCAAACGATCTAGGGAAAGCCAAAGCGGACAAATGAAAATGGATGTAAATTTTCAGCAGAGTGCCTCGGAAGAAATCGAGAAAGACCATATATAGAAATAATCTTAAATAATAAAAAATTAAGAGGTATCGCGGACTTGGGATCGTCAATAAATATAATAAAAGAAAACTATACAGATTCCAAAGTCGATAGCGACAACCTCACCGTCCATACCATCAATGGACCCGTCCGTCTGACTCAGAGCATTACACGTAATGCAACCAAAAACTGTCCGACAAAACAAAAATTTTATATTCATAATTTTTCTGAAAATTATGACATAAGGCAGAGAATATTTGATGGCCAGCAAAGCCGTCATCGATTACCGAAATGAAACGGTAACGTTAGGAGAAAGGTCATACCCAATCATCCAAAGTGTAGAAGCAATTGCCGACGGCAAGACCGCACACAAAGGTGATAAGCCATCTTCAAAGGAAGATATAACTACACATAAGTGCCTTGACCCATCTCCTGAAGGAGAGCAATACTTCGCTTCCGCATTAGAGAATGAATTAAGGGAATGCAACCAGCTAAGGTTGGAACATTTAAATGACGAAGAAAAGGAGAAACTAAAGAAAGTTCTCTATGAATTTAAGGACGTGCAGTATAAAGAAGGTGACATTTTGACCTTCACTAGTACTATAAAGCACGAAATTAAAACCCATCACGAAGATCCTGTATATCGTCGACCATATAAATATGCTCAAATACACGATCAAGAAGTGACTCAACAAATCAAAGATATGATTAAACAGGGAATCATTCGTAAGTCGAATTCTCCCTATTGTGCATCCATTGCTATGATACCAAAGAAAATAGATGCTTCAGGAAAGCAGAAATATCGTATGGTAGTAGATTATAGAAGTCTAAACGAGGTGACAATCAAGGTTAAATTTCCTACACCCAGAATGGACGAAATACTAGATAAACTAGGTAGGTGCCAATATTTCACAACAATCGATTTAGCTAAGGGATTCCATCAAATTCCTATGGAACCTAGCTCAATCCCAAAAACAGCTTTCTCCACGAAGCATGGTCATTACGAGTTCACTCGTAAGCCCTTTGGGCTAACCACTGCCCACGCTACCTTCCAAAGATGTATGAACAATCTGCTAGAAGAGTTAATCTTCAAAGATTGCCTCGTATACTTAGACGACATCATTATATTTTCCACTTCATTGGAAGAACACCTGTTGTCACTAAGGAGAGTATTTGGAAAGTTGAGAGACGCCAACTTAAAGCTACAAATGGATAAGTGTGAATTCCTGAAGAAGGAAACGGAAACTAACGGCAAAGTTCCTAATTCAAAGAAAATATCTGCCATAATAAACTTCCCAATACTTAATACAACCACAAAAATGAAATCATTCATAGGTTTATGTGGATTCTATAGGAAATTCATTCCCAACTTCGCTAATATAGCGAAACCTATGACACTCAAATTAAAGAAACGAGCACTCATAGACCCAACAGAGGAAAAATACGTCGAGGCCTTCGAAAAATTGAAAGTACTTATCACCTCAGACCCCATCCTCGCATTCCCAGATTTCAACAGAATGTTCACGGTAACAACCGATGCAAGTAACATTTCATTAGGAGCAGTGTTGTCGCAAGACCACAAACCAATCTGCTATGCAAGTAGAACCTTAAACGAACATGAAATCAATTATTCAGCAATAGAAAAGGAATTACTAGCTATAGTTTGGGCAACTAAGTATTTCAGATCATACCTGTTTGGTAGAACGTTCGAGATATTAATTGATCACAAACCCTTGATTTGGTTGAATAACCTCAAGGAACCAAATATGAAGCTACAACGATGGAAGATCAAATTAAATGAATTTGACTTCAAAATAAAATATTTACCCGGAAAGGAGAACCATGTAGCCGATGCGCTATCAAGAGTAAAGATTAACGAAAACCTACTCGGGGAAACCATTAATAGCGATTGTGCAACGGTCCATAGCACGCAAGAAGATAATACAAATTATATTCCACTTACAGAGAGACCAATCAATTACTATAATAGGCAAATAGAACTGATTAAAGGTAATGAGGATAAGGTAGAAACATCCCACTATTTCCACAAGATACTGATAAAAATCACATATACCGAAATGACAGAATCATTAGCAAAAGATATAATAAAGGAATATGTGTGTACCAAAAAGAGTGCACTATATTTCCATAACGAAGTAGATTTTCCACTGTTCCAAAGGGCATTCCTGGAGATAATCAGTCCAAATCACTTCACTAAACTGATTAAATCCAGTAGCAAACTCATAAATATTCCGAACTACTCCGAATTCAAAGAACAAATATTGAAGAATCATAAAGAGCTACTTCACCCAGGTATCGAAAAGACCACTAATTGGTTTAAAGGAAAATTCTACTACCCCGATTATCAAAAGTTAATCCAAAATATTATCAATGAATGTCCTACGTGCAACGTTGCTAAAACAGAGCATCGTAACACCAATCTAACCTTCGAAGTCACCCCTGAAATACAATCAGGCAATCAACAATTCCTATCATGCATTGATGTATATTCTAAATTCGCTACCCTTGTAGAAGTTAAGAGTCGTGACTGGTTAGAAACCAAGAGAGCCATCATAAAAGTCTTTAACGAAATGGGCAAGCCACAGGGAATTAAAGCCGACAAAGATTCAGCCTTTATGTGCGCAGCATTGCAAGCATGGTTGAATGCGGAAAATGTGAAAATCGAAATCACTACCAGTAAAAACGGAGTTTCTGATGTAGAACGGCTACATAAAACGATCAATGAAAAATTAAGAATCATTTCAAGCGAGGATAACATAGAAAACAAGCTCACAAAATTCGAGTTAATTCTATACAATTATAACCATAAAACGGTTCATAATACTACAAAAAGATCCCCAGCTGATATCTTCCTGTACGCCGGACTACCAGATTATAACACCCAACTGAATAAAGGTAGGAAGATCAATCATTTGAATAACGATAGAATCGACTTTGAAGTAGACACACGCTACAAGAATGCACCCCTAGTTAAAACAAAAACAACCAACCCGTTCAAAAGAACAGGGGAAATTGGGCAGGTAGACGAAAAGCACTTTGAAGAGAAAAATAGAGGGAGGAAAATCACCCACTATAAAACGAAATTCAAGAGAAAGAAAAAATCTAATAAAAGTAAATACGATAATTGCAGAGTACCCGAAGAGAGTACTTGGAATCCGGAGCTACAACATGATTAAGATTATAATCTTACTAATGTTCACCGTCCAACAGTCTACCGGACAGAATATAGAGATAGATCCCATCAACTCAAGGAATGGATATCTCATATTCAAAACAAATACCATTAACATACCCATTAATTATGAATACCATTATCTAACAATTAATATAACAAGAACAGATGAAACATATCAGAGTGTACTAGAACAGGCAACCCAATTTAATAACGAAATCCAAGTTCAATATTTAGTCGAGAAATTGCAACGTGAATTCAACTGCATCAAAATAGCCAAAAGAAACAAAATGTCCATACACCAAAGCACACCAAAACTTTCAAATAAGTTTCATAGAACCCAATATATTGTTAACTTGGAAATTACCAAAAACCATATTAAACAAAGATTGCCTAAACCAAGAAATAAAAGTAGAAGGTAACGCATTAATAAAAATACATAATTGCAGTGTACAGTTAAACGAATTCTTAATATCCAACTCCATACCAGAATTTGCACAAAGCATCTACATCAACAATAACGTAACAAAAATTAAACCATTGTCTTATTTGCAAACCAAAGAAATCGTAATAGAAAATACGCGATTAAATAATGTGTTACATGTAAGCTTAATACTACTATTTGTCATAATCATAATAGGATTAAGCTACAAATTGTTTAATCTAAGTAAAAGCAATAAGCCTAAAACCGACCCGCACATAGAAACACCCTTAGACGAAGACGAGGAATCCGCAGCAGGCAGTTTTAGACGCACCTGAACTATATCCAAGAATAATCGCCTGAGGACAGGCTTAAATCTAACAATGGGGAGTGACATATCTATAGTCCATGCTCCGCATACCCTTGTCTATGTCTATTACCCTGCACCCACAATACTATAAACAATACGACACCCTCAGCTTCGAACCCTCATAAACAATCTCACGCTCAAAATGGACCACGCGTAGCCGATTGCAGGCAATGTAAACAAACACCCTAAACTGGAAGTTGAACATAAAACAATAGATGCCGCACTAGAATCCAGCCGCACTAGAATCCAGCCGCACCAGAATCACGCCACTCTTCAGAGATCAATTACTAATCGATTCTCAAGAATCACACCATCCTAGCTGACCAATCAGAGGCCCTATTCTCAGCCACCCCCAAGTAATGCAACACCGCTCATACGCAGCGGAAGCCTTTCATCAAAAGCCGCCTTTCCCACATATCGATCGAGTCACGTACTCCATCTCCGAAGCCGAAGTCGAAGCCAACGCCTACGAATCCAAATCCGAATACCAAACCGAGCATCATAATATAAATAGTCTACATCTAAGAAGCCAACTCAGTTCTGTTCAAGACAAACGTCAATCGCGACACCGTCGGAGAATTCAACCAAAGTTAATTTCGTTCAAGACATCAGACCTCAGTCATCGTCGGGGAAATAACTAACCAATGTACGCTAAGTTTAAGTGAAAGAATAAAACCTTTTTGAAAACTTAAACTGAAGTGTCGCATATTTAACTGACGCAGTCGGTAGGATCTCAGTTAAAAGTGAATCCTTTTTTTAAGACGATCAATTGGCGTAGTGACAGTTACAGTGCGTAATAACCTACAGTGATCAGAGAAAAAGTAACGCTAATACTAAAGAGATCCGCCAAAGAATCTACACACGATTGAACTCAATTAATATTAGAAAAAAATAAATAAATAAAAAGAAATCAACATGCCGCTAACAGAAATACACCTGAACCAAGCCTTGAAGTCAATCATGCAAATTCCACCATACGACCGATGCCAAGAGCGCCTAAGCTCGTTCATAAGCAGGATTGAGTACATCTCCGAAGTGTACCCAACAGAAGACATCCGGCAACAAAGCATCATGTACGGAGCCACTGAGGGTCAACTGTGCGCACGAGCACAACTTTTATCACAAAGCCTTCAACCCAACACCTGGACCGATCTAAAAGCAGCCCTAATCAGCAAATTCAACAACCACACTCCATACGAAACGCTGCTACAACAATTACACGACACCAAATTCAATGGGAATATTCGTAAGTTCGTAGAGGAACTAGAAATTAAGTCAAATGTTATAGTAAGTAAACTAAATCTGGAGACTAGCCCAGAAAATAAGATAATCTTTAAAAACGCTCTGGCAAATGCCACCAGACATACCATAGAAGATGCTCTACCCAATAAACTGTTCATCATTTTGGCAAAGAAAGACATTTCTACTATGGCTAATCTAGAAAAATCAGCTCAAGAGTTAGGAATCTACGAAAATTTCGTAACCGATAACGGAAATAACAATCGTAGAAATGTTGGAACTTATTACCCTCGCTATAGTAGTAACGATTATAACAATCAAAACCCAAGTACTTCCAGAAATAATCATGGATCGAATCGAAATAATTCAGGAAATAATGCCGTAAATAATAAAGGATTATTTAACGAATTTAGAAATTCCTTAAACCAGGGCAGAGTACAGAATCCCACTAACTATCAAATCAATCAGACTCAGGCAGGTAGCAGTGCACCAAATCAGCCAGTCAAACGATCTAGGGAAAGCCAAAGCGGACAAATGAAAATGGATGTAAATTTTCAGCAGAGTGCCTCGGAAGAAATCGAGAAAGACCATATATAGAAATAATCTTAAATAATAAAAAATTAAGAGGTATCGCGGACTTGGGATCGTCAATAAATATAATAAAAGAAAACTATACAGATTCCAAAGTCGATAGCGACAACCTCACCGTCCATACCATCAATGGACCCGTCCGTCTGACTCAGAGCATTACACGTAATGCAACCAAAAACTGTCCGACAAAACAAAAATTTTATATTCATAATTTTTCTGAAAATTATGACATAAGGCAGAGAATATTTGATGGCCAGCAAAGCCGTCATCGATTACCGAAATGAAACGGTAACGTTAGGAGAAAGGTCATACCCAATCATCCAAAGTGTAGAAGCAATTGCCGACGGCAAGACCGCACACAAAGGTGATAAGCCATCTTCAAAGGAAGATATAACTACACATAAGTGCCTTGACCCATCTCCTGAAGGAGAGCAATACTTCGCTTCCGCATTAGAGAATGAATTAAGGGAATGCAACCAGCTAAGGTTGGAACATTTAAATGACGAAGAAAAGGAGAAACTAAAGAAAGTTCTCTATGAATTTAAGGACGTGCAGTATAAAGAAGGTGACATTTTGACCTTCACTAGTACTATAAAGCACGAAATTAAAACCCATCACGAAGATCCTGTATATCGTCGACCATATAAATATGCTCAAATACACGATCAAGAAGTGACTCAACAAATCAAAGATATGATTAAACAGGGAATCATTCGTAAGTCGAATTCTCCCTATTGTGCATCCATTGCTATGATACCAAAGAAAATAGATGCTTCAGGAAAGCAGAAATATCGTATGGTAGTAGATTATAGAAGTCTAAACGAGGTGACAATCAAGGTTAAATTTCCTACACCCAGAATGGACGAAATACTAGATAAACTAGGTAGGTGCCAATATTTCACAACAATCGATTTAGCTAAGGGATTCCATCAAATTCCTATGGAACCTAGCTCAATCCCAAAAACAGCTTTCTCCACGAAGCATGGTCATTACGAGTTCACTCGTAAGCCCTTTGGGCTAACCACTGCCCACGCTACCTTCCAAAGATGTATGAACAATCTGCTAGAAGAGTTAATCTTCAAAGATTGCCTCGTATACTTAGACGACATCATTATATTTTCCACTTCATTGGAAGAACACCTGTTGTCACTAAGGAGAGTATTTGGAAAGTTGAGAGACGCCAACTTAAAGCTACAAATGGATAAGTGTGAATTCCTGAAGAAGGAAACGGAAACTAACGGCAAAGTTCCTAATTCAAAGAAAATATCTGCCATAATAAACTTCCCAATACTTAATACAACCACAAAAATGAAATCATTCATAGGTTTATGTGGATTCTATAGGAAATTCATTCCCAACTTCGCTAATATAGCGAAACCTATGACACTCAAATTAAAGAAACGAGCACTCATAGACCCAACAGAGGAAAAATACGTCGAGGCCTTCGAAAAATTGAAAGTACTTATCACCTCAGACCCCATCCTCGCATTCCCAGATTTCAACAGAATGTTCACGGTAACAACCGATGCAAGTAACATTTCATTAGGAGCAGTGTTGTCGCAAGACCACAAACCAATCTGCTATGCAAGTAGAACCTTAAACGAACATGAAATCAATTATTCAGCAATAGAAAAGGAATTACTAGCTATAGTTTGGGCAACTAAGTATTTCAGATCATACCTGTTTGGTAGAACGTTCGAGATATTAATTGATCACAAACCCTTGATTTGGTTGAATAACCTCAAGGAACCAAATATGAAGCTACAACGATGGAAGATCAAATTAAATGAATTTGACTTCAAAATAAAATATTTACCCGGAAAGGAGAACCATGTAGCCGATGCGCTATCAAGAGTAAAGATTAACGAAAACCTACTCGGGGAAACCATTAATAGCGATTGTGCAACGGTCCATAGCACGCAAGAAGATAATACAAATTATATTCCACTTACAGAGAGACCAATCAATTACTATAATAGGCAAATAGAACTGATTAAAGGTAATGAGGATAAGGTAGAAACATCCCACTATTTCCACAAGATACTGATAAAAATCACATATACCGAAATGACAGAATCATTAGCAAAAGATATAATAAAGGAATATGTGTGTACCAAAAAGAGTGCACTATATTTCCATAACGAAGTAGATTTTCCACTGTTCCAAAGGGCATTCCTGGAGATAATCAGTCCAAATCACTTCACTAAACTGATTAAATCCAGTAGCAAACTCATAAATATTCCGAACTACTCCGAATTCAAAGAACAAATATTGAAGAATCATAAAGAGCTACTTCACCCAGGTATCGAAAAGACCACTAATTGGTTTAAAGGAAAATTCTACTACCCCGATTATCAAAAGTTAATCCAAAATATTATCAATGAATGTCCTACGTGCAACGTTGCTAAAACAGAGCATCGTAACACCAATCTAACCTTCGAAGTCACCCCTGAAATACAATCAGGCAATCAACAATTCCTATCATGCATTGATGTATATTCTAAATTCGCTACCCTTGTAGAAGTTAAGAGTCGTGACTGGTTAGAAACCAAGAGAGCCATCATAAAAGTCTTTAACGAAATGGGCAAGCCACAGGGAATTAAAGCCGACAAAGATTCAGCCTTTATGTGCGCAGCATTGCAAGCATGGTTGAATGCGGAAAATGTGAAAATCGAAATCACTACCAGTAAAAACGGAGTTTCTGATGTAGAACGGCTACATAAAACGATCAATGAAAAATTAAGAATCATTTCAAGCGAGGATAACATAGAAAACAAGCTCACAAAATTCGAGTTAATTCTATACAATTATAACCATAAAACGGTTCATAATACTACAAAAAGATCCCCAGCTGATATCTTCCTGTACGCCGGACTACCAGATTATAACACCCAACTGAATAAAGTTAGGAAGATCAATCATTTGAATAACGATAGAATCGACTTTGAAGTAGACACACGCTACAAGAATGCACCCCTAGTTAAAACAAAAACAACCAACCCGTTCAAAAGAACAGGGGAAATTGGGCAGGTAGACGAAAAGCACTTTGAAGAGAAAAATAGAGGGAGGAAAATCACCCACTATAAAACGAAATTCAAGAGAAAGAAAAAATCTAATAAAAGTAAATACGATAATTGCAGAGTACCCGAAGAGAGTACTTGGAATCCGGAGCTACAACATGATTAAGATTATAATCTTACTAATGTTCACCGTCCAACAGTCTACCGGACAGAATATAGAGATAGATCCCATCAACTCAAGGAATGGATATCTCATATTCAAAACAAATACCATTAACATACCCATTAATTATGAATACCATTATCTAACAATTAATATAACAAGAACAGATGAAACATATCAGAGTGTACTAGAACAGGCAACCCAATTTAATAACGAAATCCAAGTTCAATATTTAGTCGAGAAATTGCAACGTGAATTAAACGGCATCAAAATAGCCAAAAGAAACAAAATGTCCATACACCAAAGCACACCAAAACTTTCAAATAAGTTTCATAGAACCCAATATATTGTTAACTTAGAAATTACCAAAAACCATATTAAACCAAGATTGCCTAAACCAAGAAATAAAAGTAGAAGGTAACGCATTAATAAAAATACATAATTGCAGTGTACAGTTAAACGAATTCTTAATATCCAACTCCATACCAGAATTTGCACAAAGCATCTACATCAACAATAACGTAACAAAAATTAAACCATTGTCTTATTTGCAAACCAAAGAAATCGTAATAGAAAATACGCGACTAAATAATGTGTTACATGTAAGCTTAATACTACTTTTTGTCATAATCATAATAGGATTAAGCTACAAATTGTTTAATCTAAGTAAAAGCAATAAGCCTAAAACCGACCCGCACATAGAAACACCCTTAGACGAAGACGAGGAATCCGCAGCAGGCAGTTTTAGACGCACCTGAACTATATCCAAGAATAATCGCCTGAGGACAGGCTTAAATCTAACAATGGGGGAGTGACATATCTATAGTCCATGCTCCGCATACCCTTGTCTATGTCTATTACCCTGCACCCACAATACTATAAACAATACGACACCCTCAGCTTCGAACCCTCATAAACAATCTCACGCTCAAAATGGACCACGCGTAGCCGATTGCAGGCAATGTAAACAAACACCCTAAACTGGAAGTTGAACATAAAACAATAGATGCCGCACTAGAATCCAGCCGCACTAGAATCCAGCCGCACCAGAATCACGCCACTCTTCAGAGATCAATTACTAATCGATTCTCAAGAATCACACCATCCTAGCTGACCAATCAGAGGCCCTATTCTCAGCCACCCCCAAGTAATGCAACACCGCTCATACGCAGCGGAAGCCTTTCATCAAAAGCCGCCTTTCCCACATATCGATCGAGTCACGTACTCCATCTCCGAAGCCGAAGTCGAAGCCAACGCCTACGAATCCAAATCCGAATACCAAACCGAGCATCATAATATAAATAGTCTACATCTAAGAAGCCAACTCAGTTCTGTTCAAGACAAACGTCAATCGCGACACCGTCGGAGAATTCAACCAAAGTTAATTCCGTTCAAGACATCAGACCTCAGTCATCGTCGGGGAAATAACTAACCAATGTACGCTAAGTTTAAGTGAAAGAATAAAACCTTTTTGAAAACTTAAACTGAAGTGTCGCATATTTAACTGACGCAGTCGGTAGGATCTCAGTTAAAAGTGAATCCTTTTTTTAAGACGATCAATTGGCGTAGTGACAGTTACAGTGCGTAATAACCTACAGTGATCAGAGAAAAAGTAACGCTAATACTAAAGAGATCCGGCAAAGAATCTACACACGATTGAACTCAATTAATATTAGAAAAAAATAAATAAATAAAAAGAAATCAACATGCCGCTAACAGAAATACACCTGAACCAAGCCTTGAAGTCAATCATGCAAATTCCACCATACGACCGATGCCAAGAACGCCTAAGCTCGTTCATAAGCAGGATTGAGTACATCTCCGAAGTGTACCCAACAGAAGACATCCGGCAACAAAGCATCATGTACGGAGCCACTGAGGGTCAACTTCAACCCAACACCTGGACCGATCTAAAAGCAGCCCTAATCAGCAAATTCAACAACCACACTCCATACGAAACGCTGCTACAACAATTACACGACACCAAATTCAATGGGAATATTCGTAAGTTCGTAGATGAACTAGAAATTAAGTCAAATGTTATAGTAAGTAAACCAAATCTGGAGACTAGCCCAGAAAATAAGATAATCTTTAAAAACGCTCTGGCAAATGCCACCAGACATACCATAGAAGATGCTCTACCCAATAAACTGTTCATCATTTTAGCAAAGAAAGACATTTCTACTATGGCTAATCTAGAAAAATCAGCTCAAGAGTTAGGAATCTATGAAAATTTCGTAACCGATAACAAGAATCACGAACACTCAAGAAACGGAAATAACAATCGTAGAAATGTTGGAACTTATTACCCTCGCTATAGTAGTAACGATTATAACAATCAAAACCCAAGTACTTCCAGAAATAATCATGGATCGAATCGAAATAATTCAGGAAATAATGCCGTAAATAATAAAGGATTATTTAACGAATTTAGAAATTCCTTAAACCAGGGCAGAGTACAGAATCCCACTAACTATCAAATCAATCAGACTCAGGCAGGTAGCAGTGCACCAAATCAGCCAGTCATACGATCTAGGGAAAGCCAAAGCGGACAAATGAAAATGGATGTAAATTTTCAGCAGAGTGCCTCGGAAGAAATCGAGAAAGACCATATATAGAAATAATCGTAAATAATAAAAAATTAAGAGGTATCGCGGACTTGGGAGAGTCAATAAATATAATAAAAGAAAACTATACAGATTCCAAAGTCGATAGCGACAACCTCACCGTCCATACCATCAATGGACCCGTCCGTCTGACTCAGAGCATTACACGTAATGCAACCAAAAACTGTCCGACAAAACAAAAATTTTATATTCATAATTTTTCTGAAAATTATGACATAAGGCATAGAATATTTGATGGCCAGCAAAGCCGTCATCGATTACCGAAATGAAACGGTAACGTTAGGAGAAAGGTCATACCCAATCATCCAAAGTGTAGAAGCAATTGCCAACGGCAAGACCGCACACAAAGGTGATAAGCCATCTTCAAAGGAAGATATAACTACACCTAAGTGCCTTGACCCATCTCCTGAAGGAGAGCAATACTTCGCTTCCGCATTAGAGAATGAATTAAGGGAATGCAACCAGCTAAGGTTGGAACATTTAAATGACGAAGAAAAGGAGAAACTAAAGAAAGTTCTCTATGAATTTAAGGACGTGCAGTATAAAGAAGGTGACATTTTGACCTTCACTAGTACTATAAAGCACGAAATTAAAACCCATCACGAAGATCCTGTATATCGTCGACCTTATAAATATGCTCAAATACACGATCAAGAAGTGACTCAACAAATCAAAGATATGATTAGACAGGGAATCATTCGTAAGTCGAATTCTCCCTATTGTGCATCCATTGCTATGATACCAAAGAAAATAGATGCTTCAGGAAAGCAGAAATATCGTATGGTAGTAGATTATAGAAGTCTAAACGAGGTGACAATCAAGGATAAATTTCCTACACCCAGAATGGACGAAATACTAGATAAACTAGGTAGGTGCCAATATTTCACAACAATCGATTTAGCTAAGGGATTCCATCAAATTCCTATGGAACCTAGCTCAATCCCAAAAACAGCTTTCTCCACGAAGCATGGTCATTACGAGTTCACTCGTATGCCCTTTGGGCTAACCACTGCCCACGCTACCTTCCAAAGATGTATGAACAATCTGCTAGAAGAGTTAATCTTCAAAGATTGCCTCGTATACTTAGACGACATCATTATATTTTCAACTTCATTGGAAGAACACCTGTTGTCACTAAGGAGAGTATTTGGAAAGTTGAGAGACGCCAACTTAAAGCTACAAATGGATAAGTGTGAATTCCTGAAGAAGGAAAATATCAAAGAAAATATCTGCCATAATAAACTTCCCAATACTTAATACAACCACAAAAATGAAATCATTCATAGGTTTATGTGGATTCTATAGGAAATTCATTACCAACTTCGCTAATATAGCGAAACCTATGACACTCAAGTTAAAGAAACGAGCACTCATAGACCCAACAGAGGAAAAATACGTCGAGGCCTTCGAAAAATTGAAAGTACTTATCACCTCAGACCCCATCCTCGCATTCCCAGATTTCAACAGAATGTTCACGGTAACAACCGATGCAAGTAACATTGCATTAGGAGCAGTGTTGTCGCAAGACCACAAACCAATCTGCTATGCAAGTAGAACCTTAAACGAACATGAAATCCATTATTCAGCAATAGAAAAGGAATTACTAGCTATAGTTTGGGCAACTAAGTATTTCAGATCATACCTGTTTGGTAGAACGTTCGAGATATGATGGAAGATCAAATTAAATGAATTTGACTTCAAAATAAAATATTTACCCGGAAAGGAGAACCATGTAGCCGATGCGCTATCAAGAGTAAAGATTAACGAAAACCTACTCGGGGAAACAATTAATAGCGATTGTGCAACGGTCCATAGCACGCAAGAAGATAATACAAATTATATTCCACTTACAGAGAGACCAATCAATTACTATAATAGGCAAATAGAACTGATTAAAGGTAATGAGGATAAGGTAGAAACATCCCACTATTTCCACAAGATACTGATAAAAATCACATATACCGAAATGACAGAATCATTAGCAAAAGATATAATAAAGGAATATGTGTGTACCAAAAAGAGTGCACTATATTTCCATAACGAAGTAGATTTTCCACTGTTCCAAAGGGCATTCCTGGAGATAATCAGTCCAAATCACTTCACTAAACTGATTAAATCCAGTAGCAAACTCATAAATATTCCGAACTACTCCGAATTCAAAGAACAAATATTGAAGAATCATAAAGAGCTACTTCACCCAGGTATCGAAAAGAACACTAATTGGTTAAAAGGAAAATTCTACTACCCCGATTATCAAAAGTTAATCCAAAATATTATCAATGAATGTCCTACGTGCAACGTTGCTAAAACAGAGCATCGTAACACCAATCTAACCTTCGAAGTCACCCCTGAAATACAGAATATCAGAGAAAAGTATGTCATGGATTTCTATTTGGCAGGCAATCAACAATTCCTATCATGCATTGATGTATATTCTAAATTCGCTACCCTTGCAGAAGTTAAGAGTCGTGACTGGTTAGAAACCAAGAGAGCCATCATAAAAGTCTTTAACGAAATGGGCAAGCCACAGGGAATTAAAGCCGACAAAGATTCAGCCTTTATGTGCGCAGCATTGCAAGCATGGTTGAATGCGGAAAATGTGAAAATCGAAATCACTACCAGTAAAAACGGAGTTTCTGATGTAGAACGGCTACATAAAACGATCAATGAAAAATTAAGAATCATTTCAAGCGAGGATAACATAGAAAACAAGCTCACAAAATTCGAGTTAATTCTATACAATTATAACCATAAAACGGTTCATAATACTACAAAAAGATCCCCAGCTGATATCTTCCTGTACGCCGGACTACCAGATTATAACACCCAACTGAATAAAGTTAGGAAGATCAATCATTTGAATAACGATAGAATCGACTTTGAAGTAGACACACGCTACAAGAATGCACCCCTAGTTAAAACAAAAACAACCAACCCGTTCAAAAGAACAGGGGAAATTGGGCAGGTAGACGAAAAGCACTTTGAAGAGAAAAATAGAGGGAGGAAAATCACCCACTATAAAACGAAATTCAAGAGAAAGAAAAAATCTAATAAAAGTAAATACGATAATTGCAGAGTACCCGAAGAGAGTACTGGGAATCCGGAGCTACAACATGATTAAGATTATAATCTTACTAATGTTCACCGTCCAACAGTCTACCGGACAGAATATAGAGATAGATCCCATCAACTCAAGGAATGGATATCTCATATTCAAAACAAATACCATTAACATACCCATTAATTATGAATACCATTATCTAACAATTAATATAACAAGAACAGATGAAACATATCAGAGTGTACTAGAACAGGCAACCCAATTTAATAACGAAATCCAAGTTCAATATTTAGTCGAGAAATTGCAACGTGAATTCAACGGCATCAAAATAGCCAAAAGAAACAAAAGAGGCCTTATAAATGCAGTATGGACAGTATATAAATATCTATTTGGAACATTAGATCAAGATGATAAAGTCGAATTAGAAGGGAAAATAAACAATCTGGCTAGCTACAGTGTTCAAGCTAACGAATTAAACTTAGTAATTCATGCAGTAAATTCTGGCATAGAAGTTGTCAATAAATTAAACAAGGATAATGATAGAAATAAGCAACTAGAGATATTAATATTTAACCTTCAACATTTTACAGAGTACATAGAGGGTATTGAATTAGGCATGCAGCTAACAAGATTAGGGATCTTTAATCCAAAATTATTGAGGCAGGATTACCTGAAACACATCGATTCAGAGAAATTATTAAATATCAAAACATCTACCTGGTTGAAAACAGACACTAACGAAATACTAATAATTTCCAACATCCCACGAGAGATCAGAAATATTCCTATACTTAAAATTGTCCCATATCCAGATGAAGATAATAACATCCTCACTGACCTAACGCAAAACAATTATTACGTTCTAGAAAACGAGGTATATGAAAAAGAATCAAAACGAAAAATAAATGACGAATGTATTTCAGGAATAGTCAAACAAGTAGAAACAAAATGTCCATACACCAAAACACACCAAAACTTTCAAATAAGTTTCATAGAACCCAATATATTGTTAACTTGGAAATTACCAAAAACCATATTAAACCAAGATTGCCTAAGCCAAGAAATAAAAGTAGAAGGTAACGCATTAATAAAAATACATAATTGCAGTGTACAGTTAAATTTTTTTTTATTATTTTTTTTTATTTTTATTAAGCGTTGAATCCGTACATTGCATATAACGTATCTTAACATCACTGGTAAATAATATTGGGGTAGCCAAACCTAATGCTAAATGCGAGAGGACTTACAAAAAATATAATATTATAATATTGGGAGGGAAACTTAGAGTTGGCCAATAGTTTTGGCAAAACCCAATCTCTTCAACCGCCTCAAAGGCCTGGCAGGTAGTAATCGTCTGGCGAGCATACTATGGTGTCTAATTTGCCTGTCACTGTATCTGCTGGTGTGCCTTCCAATCTGCTCCTCTACTGTATGCAGATTCAAATCCCGATGTAGGGTGGAGCCGCGCACGTACCAAGGGCAGTTCGTTATTTGCCTCATGGCGCGATTCTGCAAGACCTGTATCCGTTTATAGTTCGATTTGGAAGCTATACCCCAAATCTGCACACCGTAGAGCCAGATCGGGGCTACAAAGTGTACATAAACTGCTCTTTTGGCTCTCAGTGACATGGTGCTTCTTCTGTTAATCAGCCACCGCAATTGCTGCATTCTTTGCCCACATTTACGAGCCGTAGCTTTCAATTGTGGACCAAAAGTAAGACGCTTATCAAGGGTGATACCGAGATACTTTGCTTGCTCTGGTTGGTCCAAAGTTACGCCTTCAAACTTTATGGGTGGGGTGTGGTCTATGAGCGCTTTCAGGGTGAAGCATGGATTGGTGGTCTTCAGTGGGTTGACTTTTAAATTCCATCTTTTGCACCAAGCTGCCAAAGAGTAGAGGTACTCTTGGAGACCATCTGCTGCCTCAAGGCGGCACTTGGAGCTGTAGAGCAGTGCTATATCGTCCGCGTAGGTAGCAAGCAGAGCCTTACGGGGGGCCTCCATATGTTGCTCGCTTGAGGAGGGTAGATCTGCAGTATAGATAGAGTAAAGCAGCGGGCCAAGGACGCTGCCCTGTGGAACTCCATCTCTCATTTGGCAAGGTGTTGAATGTGTGTTCCTGAACCTGACCATAAACTGACGTCCTTCCAAGTATGATCGTAGGACACCGTAGTATGGCGCTGGGAACAGTTTTTTAATTTTGCTCAGTAGGCCGATATGCCAAACTCTATCGAAGGCTTGCTGCATATCAATGAAGACTGCATTGCAGTATTCTAGATCATCATAGGCCTGTAGGATGTGTCCTGCCAATCTGTGGACTTGCTCCACTGTGCCGTGTCCCTCCCGAAAGCCAAACTGGTGATCAGGCAAGATACGGCATTCCTTGATTATACTACCAAGACGATTGGCAAGAAGCCTCTCCCATACCTTAGATAAGGAAGACAAAAGAGTTATTGGCCGATACGACTCAGGGTCGTCAGGCTTATGGATCATCAGGATTGTTGCTATCTTCCACTGCTTAGGGAAAAACTGCATCCTTAACATGGCGTTAAAAATGAGCACTATGTAGAGTATCGCCCGAGTAGGCAATGCTTTCAGTGTGGAATTGCACACTCTGTCAATGCCAGGAGCCTTCTTCCTCGGTAGGGACTTGATGACTTCAACAATCTCCTCAGCCCTGGCTGGTTTAATGGGTAAGGCCATTTGTAGAGGTGTTTGCAGACTATCTTTTGTCTCTTTGTACTGCGCCTCCGTGGCGAATTGGTAATGGGTGAACCTGTCCCCTAAATGATGTGCAAACGAATTGGCCTGCTCTTCTTCGTTTCTAGCAAGTTCACCGTTGGGACACCGGATGGGAATCTGTCTGAACGGTTGTCTCTTAAGAGACTTAGTGGTCTTCCAAAGCGAATATCCAGCATCCACGGTGTAATCCATGGAAGCAAGCTTTTGTTCAAAGAAGTTGCTTCGAAGTTCTCTCAGGGTGTTTCGAAGTTGCTTGGCAGCCCGGTTCCATAGAATTCGGTCCCATGGGTCTTGAGATCGGATTGCGCGTCTGCGAAGTCTCCTTTTTTGTGACAAAAGCTGTCTGGCCTCTCTTGTAAGAACTATTCCATAGGCGGCGCTTGTCGGAGGATGCGAGGGCGTTGAGGCAGCAGCAGCCATATGTATACTCTCTGTGATGTTATCTACAGCCATCTCGATATCTTCCTCAGAGTTTAGCGTGACGTTCAGTTGAATCGACCTCTCCAAATGTTGCCTAAATGCGAGCAGATCAGTGTGCTTGGTGACTAGATGAGGGCTTGGATTTTCTATAATGCCATCTGTTTTAATGCTGATGACTAAGGCCAGATGGTCGGAGTCCAGATCCCAGCTCTGACTTATTGTTGCTCGAGAATCCGGAATACCATGATGTACTGCGAAGTCTATGCAGGACGGCGTGTGATTGAGTACATATGGGTACCTGGTTGGTGATCCAGTTGCAAGGATCTTAGCGCCAGTAGCAGAGATGGCTTCCGCTAGCTCTCGCCCCCTAGGGGAATTGTAAGTGTCTCCCCACAGCCAGTGTCGGGCATTCCAGTCACCACCAACCAAATACCTTTGCCCGCAAGCACGGAGTGCATCGATGTAATGTCTTTCCTCAATCCTGACTCTGGGAGGGCAGTAAATGGCGCTGAACTCCACATCGCCCAGTCCTGTGGCTACTTTTACTGCTGACATTTGCATGCTGCGTGTCTCAATGACCCTTTGTGGAAAATGACGAAGCGAAGTCTTAACTAAAACCGCAACTCCACCAACGCTATTTTCATTCCGCGATGGCTTGAAAGCTGGATAGAAGGCATATCCATGTATTTTTACAGCTGCCCCTCTTTTAATTCTGATCTCCGTCAAAAGAAGAATGTCAACGCTATTCTTGTGCGCGAAGAGCTCAACTTCTTTTGCTTTCCCTGAAATGCCGTTAGCATTCCAGATGAGAACCTTTAGTGGGTTCATTGAGATGCTGAAACGTTGTTCTGGAGATGAAGATTAGATCCAGCCCATTGCTTAATCGTGTTGGCCAATTCAAAAACCATTTTTTCAAGTTTTTCAAGGCGTTGATTGGCTTGACTACTATGCTGCTGCTGTTCTTGCTGCTGTTGCTGTAGCCACATAAGAAACTGCTGCTGCTGCTGCTGTTGGAGCTGTTGTTGCCATTGTTGAAATTTTGTCTGCTGTTGTTGTAGCAGGGCATGAACTTCATATGAATTCTGTTGCTGGTTATTCAATCCTTGTGGCTGATGCGCTTGTGTACAGTTAAATGAATTCTTAATATCCAACTCCATACCAGAATTTGCACAAAGCATCTACATCAACAATAACAAAAATTAAACCATTGTCTTATTTGCAAACCAAAGAAATCGTAATAGAAAATACGCGTAATACTACTATTTGTCATAATCATAATAGGATTAAGCTACAAATTGTTTAATCTAAGTAAAAGCAATAAGCCTAAAACCGACCCGCACATAGAAACACCCTTAGACGAAGACGAGGAATCCGCAGCAGGCAGTTTTAGACGCACCTGAACTATATCCAAGAATAATCGCATGAGGACAGGCTTAAATCTAACAATGGGGGAGTGACATATCTATAGTCCATGCTCCGCATACCCTTGTCTATGTCTATTACCCTGCACCCACAATACTATAAACAATACGACACCCTCAGCTTCGAACCCTCATAAACAATCTCACGCTCAAAATGGACCACGCGTAGCCGATTGCAGGCAATGTAAACAAACACCCTAAACTGGAAGTTGAACATAAAACAATAGATGCCGCACTAGAATCCAGCCGCACTAGAATCCAGCCGCACCAGAATCACGCCACTCTTCAGAGATCAATTACTAATCGATTCTCAAGAATCACACCATCCTAGCTGACCAATCAGAGGCCCTATTCTCAGCCACCCCCAAGTAATGCAACACCGCTCATACGCAGCGGAAGCCTTTCATCAAAAGCCGCCTTTCCCACATATCGATCGAGTCACGTACTCCATCTCCGAAGCCGAAGTCGAAGCCAACGCCTACGAATCCAAATCCGAATACCAAACCGAGCATCATAATATAAATATTCTACATCTAAGAAGCCAACTCAGTTCTGTTCAAGACAAACGTCAATCGCGACACCGTCGGAGAATTTAACCAAAGTTAATTCCGTTCAAGACATCAGACCTCAGTCATCGTCGGGGAAATAACTAACCAATGTACGCTAAGTTTAAGTGAAAGAATAAAACGTTTTTTAAAACTTAAACTGAAGTGTCGCATATTTAACTATATATATTAAAAAAAAATAATATATTGATAAAATTTTAAAGAGTATAGAAAAAACGAGGTGGAACGTTGTGAGTTGCTGCGGACACCGCAACTCTACAGTTATACCCGATACTAAGTCAGTATGGCTCTCCTGCGGCAGACGCCGCTAATATTGAACCACCACGACAAAGAGTGCGTGCGAGAGAGACAGAAAATCAGTCTAAGCGTGACGTCGGGCGCTGCGTAGCCACTGAAAATTGATTTCTTGCTTTTGGCTACAAAAATGATCCGATCTGATCCAGATTCAGCAATCTGATAGATATGATCATTATCTATGATTCTGCGTTTTTCGTTTTCTCGAATGTGCAATATTGTGGATGCAACAGATTTTCGTCTTTTGTGGGGGCGGAAGGGGGTGGGGCGAAATTCTGAGATTAACGTTTTATAGTGAGATCTAACAGAAGTGCGGATATCAAATTTGGTTACTCTAGCTTTAATAGTCTCTGAGATTTGTGGATGCCCCAGATTTTCGTCCTTTGCGGGGGCGGAAGGGGGTGTGGCGAAATTTGGACACGAAACGGTCAAGGTCCGATATCACAGGAGTGTGGATACCAAATTTGGTTGCTCTGGCTCTTATAGGTTCTGAGATCCTTGAACTCATATTTTCCAATTGACAAAACCGACCATGAAACCTGTGTGTTAGAGAGAGACAGAGCGAGAAAGAATGAAATTGTTTTCTTGCTTCTGGCTATAATCATTATACGATCTGGTTCAGATTTTGCACTGTAGAAGATATGGTCATCCTCACCAATTCTGCGTTTTTGGTTTTATCGTATCTTTAAAAATGTGGATGCCACAGATTTTCGTCCTTTGTGGTCGCGGAAGTAGGCGGGGCGAAGTTTTGAAATATTTTTGTAGCAGTGACATATCACAGAAGTCTGGATCCAAAACATCGTTGCTCTAGCTCTTATAGTCTTTGAGCACTAGGCGCTGAAGGGGACGGACGGACGGACGGACGGACAGACAGACAGACATGGCTCAATCGACTCGGCTATTGATGCTGATCAAGAATATATATACTTTATGGGGTCGGAAACGATTCCTTCTGGACGTTACACACATCCACTTTTACCACAAATCTAATATACCCCGATACTCATTTTGAGTATCGGGTATAATTATAATTATTGGCAATATGAGGCATGGCATTTCTGCAGCTCATTTGCGTTACTTCGCTCTTTTATTGGCGAAGTTGTTTATTAATTTCCTTGATGCGCTGTTGGCAGCGTTGTCGGTCCTCTTCATTTGTGAAGGTTTTTTCCATGTCCCGCTCCAGATGTCGTTGTTGAAGCAGCCGTTTGATCCGGCCGCCCCTCTTTGTTTTCTTCCTTGGCCTTTTTTCGTGTCTTGCCCTGTACTCAGCTATTGTGAGTGGGTGTGGTCCATCAGCTGGACACACCTCAAGCACCTCTTTCAGCATCGGTGCGTCCCTTTGTTCAATAGGAACAGCATTTTTCATTGGTTCCTTTTCCTATGGGCTCATTCGGTGCCGGTGCCGGTCATCGCACAGGTCAAGTTATATATTTGTATGTTATGTTTGTAGTTTATTTTCTTCTTTTAGGCCTATGAGCTCAGGCGGTGCCGGTGCTGGTCATCGCACAGGTGCTTCTAGTGACACACGCTCTTTGTAGCGTTGTCGGTGCCTTTTGAGGTCTTTATCTTCTTCCGTTTTCTTTTGTCGCACTTTAAATTCACTTTTAATTTGAATTGTCCATTGGTTAATTGTTCCACTGTAGTTAAAGAATGGTTATTGGCGTGTGCTCCTTCCGGTTGCGTATTTATAATTTTTCACTAATTTATTTTTCACAAAGTATCCTGTCACGGTCGCCATGTGGAAAGAAGTATAATTCTTTGTAAAAATATATGTGTATTTCTTTATTTTGATCTTTCGGGAGTTATCCCTCCGATCTGATTTGTTGGTTCTTGTTGATTAAATTTAACAATTGTGTTTGGGCTTTCATAAGCCAAAAGCCGCGGAGCTGCGCTGCCAGTGACGCCGGCAGCGGAGCGGCAGAACTATGTGTTCTTATCTCTTATATGTTAGTATGTATATGTGTGAATAGGCTCAGCGCTGTTGGCAGCGAGAGCGCGAGGAAAGATATATGTGTGTATGCCTGTATATTAGTGCCGTCAAGTCATGGGAACATGCTGACGCTGCACTTGGGTCGCTCGAGGCATTCTTGAGTGAATCGTAATACGTAACGTGTTACGTAAACACTGCAACAAAGTGTTACAGTGTGTATTCTTTAAGTACCGTCGGTACAGTGGGTATTCGAAATAATGAATACTTTATGTGAATGTATATATTATATTTAATTTAATATGAGCATACTACAGCCCATTTCTTTAAAAGTATCTATTGTAGCGTGCAGGTGTGGGATAGCTGTCGTTTACCCATACTAGTATGAAGAGATTTCGTGTGCCTCTAGCTATGCTCTGACTAAGCTCGCCGGATTGTCGGGGTTCGTTCTACTCTCTCCTATCACATACTGACACACACTCGCATAATGTTTTAGGTGCACATTTAAAAATTAAAACGAGGTGGAACGTTGTGAGTTGCTGCGGACACCGCAACTCTACAGTTATACCCGATACTAAGTCAGTATGGCTCTCCTGCGGCAGACGCCGCTAATATTGAACCACACGACAAAGAGTGCGTGCGAGAGAGACAGAAAATCAGTCTGAGCGTGACGTCGGGCGCTGCGTAGCCACTGAAAATTGATTTCTTGCTTTTGGCTACAAAAATGATCCGATCTGATCCAGATTCAGCAATCTGATAGATATGATCATTATCTATGATTCTGCGTTTTTCGTTTTCTCGAATGTGCAATATTGTGGATGCAACAGATTTTCGTCTTTTGTGGGGGCGGAAGGGGGTGGGGCGAAATTCTGAGATATACGTTTTATAGTGAGATCTAACAGAAGTGCGGATATCAAATTTGGTTACTCTAGCTTTAATAGTCTCTGAGATTTGTGGATGCCCCAGATTTTCGTCCTTTGCGGGGGCGGAAGGGGGTGTGGCGAAATTTGAACACGAAACGGTCAAGGTCCGATATCACAGGAGTGTGGATACCAAATTTGGTTGCTCTGGCTCTTATAGGTTCTGAGATCCTTGAACACATATTTTGCAATTGGCAAAGCCGACCGTGAAACCTGTGTGTTAGAGAGAGACAGAGCGAGAAATAATGAAATTGTTTTCTTGATTCTGGCTATAATAATTATACGATCTGGTTGAGATTTTACACTCTAGAACATATAGTCATTCTCTACAGTTCTACGTCTTTGGTTTTCTCATATATTTAAAATTGTGGATGCTACAGATTTTCGTCCTTTGTGGGGGCGGAAGTGGGCGGGGCGAAGTTTTGAAATATTTTTGTAGCAGTGACATATCACAGAAGTCTGGATCCAAAACATCGTTGCTCTAACTCTTATAGTCTTTGAGCACTAGGCGCTGAAGGGGACGGACAGACGGACAGACGGACGGACGGACAGACAGACAAGGCTCAATCGACTCGGCTATTGATGCTGATCAAGCATATATATACTTTATGGGGTCGGAAACGATTCCTTCTGGACGTTACACACATCCACTTTTACCACAAATCTAATATACCCCAATACTCATTTTGAGTATCGGGTATAAAAAACCCTCCAACGTTGTAGAAACCAATTTTTGAGAGAAAATCATCACCATGGGTTGGTTCGGTTCTGACGATAGTCAGACCAAAGACAATACGGCCAATGTGGTCAATAATGTCAAAAAAATAGACCACAGGGATGATCTCAATGCACTCTGGTAATTACTTCTGATTTTAACCATTGTCAGTGTTTTACGATTCCTTTTAACATTGTATGTAAAACATAATAAGATAATTAACGAGGGGGAACGTTGGGAGTTGCTGCGTACACCGCAACTCTACATTTATTCCCGATACTTAGTCAGTATGGCTCTCTCCGGCAGACGCAGCTAATATTAAACGACACGACAAGGAGTGCGTGCGAGAGAGACAGAAAATCAGTGTGAGCGTGACGTCGGGCGCTGCGTAGCCACTGAAAATTGATTTCTTGCTTTTGGCTACAAAAAAGATCCGATCTGATCCAGATTCAGCAATCTGATAGATATGATCATTATCTATGATTCTGCGTTTTTAGTTTTCTCGAATCTGTAATATTGTGCATGCAACAGATTTTCGTCCTTTGTGTAGGCGGAAAGAGGTGGGGCGAAATTTTGAGAAATACGTTTTTTAGTGAGATCTAACAGGAGTGCGGATACCAAATTTGGTTACTCTAGCCTTAATAGTCTACGGACGGACAGACGGACAGACGGACGGACGGACAGACAGACAGGGCTCAATCGACTCGGCTATTGATGCTGATCAAGCATATATATACTTTATGGGGTCGGAAACGATTCCTTCTGGACGTTACACACATCCAATTTTACCACAAATCTAATATACCCCAATACTCATTTTGAGTATCGGGTATAAAAAACCCTCCAACATTGTAGAAACCAATTTTTGAGAGAAAATCATCACCATGGGTTGGTTCGGTTCTGACGATAGTCAGACCAAAGACAATACGGCCAATGTGGTCAATAATGTCAAAAAAATAGACCACAGGGATGATCTCAATGCACTCTGGTTATTACTTCTTATTTTAACCATTGTCAGTGTCTTACAATTCCTTTAAACATTGTATGTAAAACAATGTTTAAAATAATTATCGAGGGGGAACGTTGGGAGTTGCTGCGTACACCGCAACTCTACATTTATTCCCGATACTTAGTCAGTATGGCTCTCCTCCGGCAGACGCAGCTAATATTAAACGACACGACAGAGTGCGTGCGAGAGAGACAGATAATCAGTCTGAGCGTGACGTCGGGCGCTGCGTAGCCAGTGCAAATTGATTTGTTCCTTTTGGCTATAAAAATTATCTGATCTGATACACATTCAGCAATCTGATAGATATGGTCGTTATCTATGATTCTGCGTTTTTAGTTTTCTCGAATCTGCAATATTGTGGATGCAACAGATTTTGAGATATACGTTTTATAGTGAGATCTAACAGGAGTGCGGATACCAAATTTGGTTACTCTAGCGTTAATAGTCTCTGAGATTTTTGAATATCCCCAGATTTTCGTCCTTTGCGGGGGCGGAAACAAACTCGTCTCGGTCCGATATGTTAGGAGTGTGGATACCAAATTTGGTTGCTCTAGCTTTTATAGTCTCTGAGATCTAGGCGCTAATGTTTTACTCTATGTAAAGACAATCATATAGCAGATGCGTTATCAAGAATAACCATCACAGACCTGAAAAACATACAAACAACGAATAAAGTCCTCAAAGTCACTACCAGGCAACAGAGTAGACAGAAATCCTGCGCAGGAAAAGAACAAATAGAATTGCCTAGGCAATCTCTAACAAAAGCTTCAAAGCCCAACGTATATGAAGTCATCAACAATGACGAAGTACGTAAAGTAGTGACCTTGCATGTAAATAATAATTTATGTTTTTTCAAACATGGAAAAAAATCACTGCAAGATATGATGTTAGCGATTGGTATACTAATGGAACCCTTGACTTGGGTCAGTTTTTCCAAAGGCTTGAAACGCAAGCCGGTAAACAAAAAATCAGCCAACTCAAAGTGGCACCGTGGGAAACTATCTTTGAATACATTTCAATAGATAATTTTAAAAATATGGGCAATAAAATATTACGAACAATAAGAGTAGCGCTACTCAACCCGGTGACCCTAATTCAAAACGAGGTGGAACGTTGTGAGTTGCTGCGGACACCGCAACTCTACAGTTATACCCGATACTAAGTCAGTATGGCTCTCCCCGGCAGCCGCCGCTAATATTGAACGACACGACAAAGAGTGCGTGCGAGAGAGACAGAAAATCAGTCTGAGCGTGACGTCGGGCGCTGCGTAGCCAGTGCAAATTGATTTGTTCCTTTTGGCTATAAGAATTATCTGATCTGGTCCAGATTCAGCAATCTGATAGATATGGTCGTTATCTATGATTCTGCCTTTTTAGTTTTCTCGAATGTGCAATATTGTGGATGCAACAGATTTTCATCCTTTGCGGGGGCGGAAGAGGGTGTGGCGAAATTTGGACACGAAACGGTCAAGGTCCGATATCACAGGAGTGTGGATACCAAATTTGGTTGCTCTGGCTCTTATAGGTTCTGAGATCCTTGAACTCATATTTTGCAATTGGCAAAACCGACTATGAAACCTGTGTGTTAGAGAGAGACAGAGCGAGAAAGAATGAAATTGTTTTCTTGATTCTGGCTATAATAATTATACGCTCTAGTTGAAATTTTACACTCTAGAACATAAAGTCATCCTCTACGATTCTGCGTTTTTGGTTTTCTCGTATCGTTAAAATTTTGGATGCCACCGATTTTCGTCCTTTGTGGGGGCGGAAGTGGGCGGGGCGACGTTTTGAAATATTTTTGTAGCAGTGACATATCACAGAAGTCTGGATCCAAAACATCGTTGCTCTAGCTCTTATAGTCTTTGAGCACTAGGCGCTGAAGGGGACGGACAGACGGACAGACAGACATGGCTCAATCGACTCGGCTATTGATGCTGATCAAGAATATATATACTTTATGGGGTCGGAAACGATTCCTTCTGGACGTTACACACATCCACTTTTACCACAAATCTAATATACCCCAATACTCATTTTGAGTATCGGGTATAAAAAAGCAATACTGTCTACATTACATGATGATCCCATACAAGGAGGACATACAGGCATAACAAAAACCTTGGCCAAGGTCAAAAGACATTATTTTTGGAAAGGTATGACTAAAGAAATAACCAATTACATACGAAAATGTCCAAAATGCCAAAAAGCTAATATAACCAAGCACACAATAACTAAATTGACTATAACAGAAACACCATACATGGCTTTTGATAGGGTAATAGTGGATACGATCGGTCCACTTCCTAAATCAGAACAAGGAAATGAATATGCAGTCACCTTAATATGTGACCTTGTTGCCATACCTATTAGAAACAAAAGTGCAAATACAGTAGCTAAAGCTATTTTTGAAAATTTTATTCTAAAGTACGGTCCAATGAAGACGTTCATTACGGACATGGGAACAAAATATAACGAGGGGGAACGTTGTGAGTTGCTACGGACACCGCAACTCTACAGCTATACCCGATACTAAGTCAGTATGGCTCTCCTCCGGCAGACGCCGTTAATATTAAACGACACGACAAAGAGTGCGTGCGAGAGAGACAGAAAATCAGTCTGAGCGTGACGTCACGCGCTGCGTAGCCACTGCAAATTGATTTGTTTCCTTTGCCTATAAAAATGATCTGATCTGATCCAGATTCAGCAATCAGATAGATATGGTCGTTATCTATGATTCTGCGTTTTTTGTTTTCTCGAATCTGTAATATTGTGCATGCAACAGATTTTCGTTCTTTGTGTAGGCGGAAAGAGGTGGGGCGAAATTTTGAGAAATACGTTTTATAGTGAGATCTAACAGGAGTGCGGATACTAAATTTGGTTACTCTAGCGTTAATAGTCTTTGAGATTTGTAAATATTCCCAGATTTTCGTCCATTGCGGGGGCGGAAGAAGGTGTGGCGAAATTTTGAAACAAACTCGTCTCGGTCCGATATATTAGGAGTATGGATACCAAATTTAGTTGCTCTACCTTTTATAGTCTCTGAGATCTAGGCGCTAATGTTTTACTCCAAGCAAAGCCGGCTATACTACGTGTGTGTTAGAGAGATACAGGGCGAGAAAAAATGAAACTGTTTTCTTGATGCTGGCTCTAATAATAATACGATCCAATTCAGATTCTGTAGTCTAAAAGATATAGTCATTCTCTACGATTCTGCGTTTTGGGTTTTCTCGTATCGTTAAAATTTTGGATGCCACCGATTTTCGTCCTTTGTGGGGGCGGAAGTGGGCGGGGCGACGTTTTGAAATATTTTTGTAGCAGTGACATATCACAGAAGTCTGGATCCAAAACATCGTTGCTCTAGCTCTTATAGTCTTTGAGTACTAGGCGCTGAAGGGGACGGACAGACGGACAGACGGACGGACGGACAGACAGACAGGGCTCAATCGACTCGGCTATTGATGCTGATCAAGAATATATATACTTTATGGGGTCGGAAACGATTCCTTCTGGACGTTACACACATCCACTTTTACCACAAATCTAATATACCCCAATACTCATTTTGAGTTTCGGGTATAAATATATATGGTAACATATCTATAGTCCATGCTCCTCATACCCTTGTCTATGTCTATTACCCTGCACCCACAATACTATAAACAATACGACACCCTCAGCTTCGAACCCTCATAAACAATCTCACGCTCGAAATGGACCACGCGTAGCCGATTGCAGGCAATGTAAACAAACACCCTAAACTGGAAGTTGAACATAAAACAATAGATGCCGCACTAGAATCTAGCCGCACCAGAATCACGCCACTCTTCAGAGATCAATTACTAATTGATTACTACTAATTACTGATTCTCAAGAATCACACCATCCTAGCTGACCAATCAGAGGCCCTATTCTCAGCCACCCCAAAGTAATGCAACACCGCTCATACGCAGCGGAAGCATTTCATCAAAAGCCGCCTTTCCCACATATCGATCGAGTCACGTACTCCATCTCCGAAGCCGAAGTCGACGCCAACGCCTACGAATCCAAATCCGAATCCCAAACCGAGCATCATAATATAAATAGTCTACATCTAAGAAGCCAACTCAGTTCTGTTCAAGACAAACGTCAATCGCGACACCGTCGGAGAATTCAACCAAAGTTAATTCCGTTCAAGACATCAGACCTCAGTCATCGTCGGGGAAATAACTAACCAATGTACGCTAAGTTTAAGTGAAAGAATAAAACCTTTTTGAAAACTTAAACTGAAGTGTCGCATATTTAACTGACGCAGTCGGTAGAATCCTTTTTTTAAGACGATCAATTGGCGTAGTGACAGTTATACGACCGATGCCAAGAACGCCTAAGCTCGTTCAAAAGCAGGATTGAGTACATCTCCGAAGTGTACCCAACAGAAGACATCCGGCAACAAAGCATCATGTACGGAGCCACTGAGGGTCAACTGTGCGCACGAGCACAACTTTTATCACAAAGCCTTCAACCCAACACCTGGACCGATCTAAAAGCAGCCCTAATCAGCAAATTCAACAACCACACTCCATACGAAACGCTGCTACAACAATTACACGACACCAAATTCAATGGGAATATTCGTAAGTTCGTAAAGGAACTAGAAAATAAGTCAAATGTTATAGTAAGTAAACTAAATCTGGAGACTAGCCCAGAAAATAAGATAATCTTTAAAAACGCTCTGGCAAATGCCACCAGACATACCATAGAAGATGCTCTACCCAATAAACTGTTCATCATTTTAGCAAAGAAAGACATTTCTACTATGGCTAATCTAGAAAAATCAGCTCAAGAGTTAGGAATCTACGAAAATTTCGTAACCGATAACAAGAATCACGAACACTCAAGAAACGGAAATAACAATCGTAGAAATGTTGGAACTTATTACCCTCGCTATAGTAGTAACGATTATAACAATCAAAACCCAAGTACTTCCAGAAATAATCATGGATCGAATCGAAATAATTCAGGAAATAATGCCGTAAATAATAAAGGATTATTTAACGAATTTAGAAATTCCTTAAACCAGGGCAGAGTACAGAATCCCACTAACTATCAAATCAATCAGACTCAGGCAGGTAGCAGTGCACCAAATCAGCCAGTCAAACGATCTAGGGAAAGCCAAAGCGGACAAATGAAAATGGATGTAAATTTTCAGCAGAGTGCCTCGGAAGAAATCGAGAAAGACCATATATAGAAATAATCGTAAAAAATAAAAAATTAAGAGGTATCGCGGACTTGGGATCGTCAATAAATATAATAAAAGAAAACTATACAGATTCCAAAGTCGATAGCGACAACCTCACCGTCCATACCATCAATGGACCCGTCCGTCTGACTCAGAGCATTACACGTAATGCAACCAAAAACTGTCCGACAAAACAAAAATATAAAGTTCATAATTTTTCTGAAAATTATGACATACTCTAAGGCAGAGAATATTTGATGGCCAGCAAAGCCGTCATCGATTACCGAAATGAAACGGTAACGTTAGGAGAAAGGTCATACCCAATCATCCAAAGTGTAGAAGCAATTGCCGACGGCAAGACCGCACACAAAGGTGATAAGCCATCTTCAAAGGAAGATATAACTACACATAAGTGCCTTGACCCATCTCCTGAAGGAGAGCAATACTTCGCTTCCGCATTAGAGAATGAATTAAGGGAATGCAACCAGCTCAGGTTGGAACATTTAAATGACGAAGAAAAGGAGAAAGTTCTCTATGAATTTAAGGACGTGCAGTATAAAGAAGGTGACATTTTGACCTTCACTAGTACTATAAAGCACGAAATTAAAACCCATCACGAAGATCCTGTATATCGTCGACCATATAAATATGCTCAAATACACGATCAAGAAGTGACTCAACAAATCAAAGATATGATTAGACAGGGAATCATTCGTAAGTCGAATTCTCCCTATTGTGCATCCATTGCTATGATACCAAAGAAAATAGATGCTTCAGGAAAGCAGAAATATCGTATGGTAGTAGATTATAGAAGTCTAAACGAGGTGACAATCAAGGATAAATTTCCTACACCCAGAATGGACGAAATACTAGATAAACTAGGTAGGTGCCAATATTTCACAACAATCGATTTAGCTAAGGGATTCCATCAAATTCCTATGGAACCTAGCTCAATCCCAAAAACAGCTTTCTCCACGAAGCATGGTCATTACGAGTTCACTCGTATGCCCTTTGGGCTAACCACTGCCCACGCTACCTTCCAAAGATGTATGAACAATCTGCTAGAAGAGTTAATCTTCAAAGATTGCCTGAACACCTGTTGTCACTAAGGAGAGCATTTGGAAAGTTGAGAGACGCCAACTTAAAGCTACAAATGGATAAGTGTGAACTCCTGAAGAAGGAAACGGAATTCCTAGGCCATGTAGTAACAACTAACGGCATAGTTCCTAATCCAAAGAAA
This sequence comes from Drosophila miranda, assembly GCF_003369915.1. Lineage (NCBI taxonomy): Eukaryota > Metazoa > Arthropoda > Insecta > Diptera > Drosophilidae > Drosophila > Drosophila miranda. The sequence continues at coordinate 47,479,818 of NW_022881603.1, forward strand.
ATATCTGCCATAATAAACTTCCCAATACCTAATACAACCACAAAAATAAAATCATTCATAGGTTTATGGGGATTCTATAGGAAATTCATTCCCCACTTCGCTAATATAGCGAAACCTATGACACTCAAATTACAGAAACGAGAACTCATAGACCCAACAGAGGAAAAATACGTCGAGGCCTTCGAAAAATTGAAAGTACTTATCACCTCAGACCCCATCCTCGCATTCCCAGATTTCAACAGAATGTTCACGGTAACAACCGATGCAAGTAACATTTCATTAGGAGCAGTGTTGTCGCAAGACCACAAACCAATCTGCTATGCAAGTAGAACCTTAAACGAACATGAAATCAATTATTCAGCAATAGAAAAGGAATTACTAGCTATAGTTTGGGCAACTAAGTATTTCAGATCATACCTGTTAGGTAGAACGTTCGAGATATTAAGTGATCACAAACCCTTGATTTGGTTGAATAACCTCAAGGAACCAAATATGAAGCTACAACGATGGAAGATCAAATTAAATGAATTTGACTTCAAAATAAAATATTTACCCGGAAAGGAGAACCATGTAGCCGATGCGCTATCAAGAGTAAAGATTAACGAAAACCTACTCGGGGAAACCATTAATAGCGATTGTGCAACGGTCCATAGCACGCAAGAAGATAATACAAATTATATTCCACTTACAGAGAGACCAATCAATTACTATAATAGGCAAATAGAACTGATTAAAGGTAATGAGGATAAGGTAGAAACATCCCACTATTTCCACAAGATACTGATAAAAATCACATATACCGAAATGACAGAATCATTAGCAAAAGATATAATAAAGGAATATGTGTGTACCAAAAAGAGAGCACTATATTTCCATAACGAAGTAGACTTCCCACTGTTCCAAAGGGCATTCCTGGAGATAATCAGTCCAAATCACTTCACTAAACTGATTAAATCCAGTACCAATGTCATAAATATTCCGAACTACTCCGAATTCAAAGAACAAATATTGAAGAATCATAAAGAGCTACTTCACCCAGGTATCGAAAAGACCACTAATTGGTTTAAAGGAAAATTCTACTACCCCGATTATCAAAAGTTAATCCAAAATATTATCAATGAATGTCCTACGTGCAACGTTGCTAAAACAGAGCATCGTAACACCAATCTAACCTTCGAAGTCACCCCTGAAATACAAAATATCAGAGAAAAGTATGTCATGGATTTCTATTTGGCAGGCAATCAACAATTCCTATCATGTATTGATGTATATTCTAAATTCGCTACCGTTGTAGAAGTTAAGAGTCGTGGCTGGTTAGAAACCCAGAGAGCCATCATAAAAGTCTTTAACGAAATGGGCAAGCCACAGGGAATTAAAGCCGACAAAGATTCAGCCTTTATGTGCGCAGCATTGCAAGCATGGTTGAATGCGGAAAATGTGAAAATCGAAATCACTACCAGTAAAAACGGAGTTTCTGATGTAGAAAGGCTACATAAAACGATCAATGAAAAATTAAGAATCATTTCAAGCGAGGATAACATAGAAAACAAGCTCACAAAATTCGAGTTAATTCTATACAATTATAACCATAAAACGGTTCATAATACTACAAAAAGATCCCCAGCTGATATCTTCCTGTACGCCGGACTACCAGATTATAACACCCAACTGAATAAAGTTAGGAAGATCAATCATTTGAATAACGATAGAATCGACTTTGAAGTAGACACACGCTACAAGAATGCACCCCTAGTTAAAACAAAAACAACCAACCCGTTTAAAAGAACAGGGGAAATTGGGCAGGTAGACGAAAAACACTTTGAAGAGAAAAATAGAGGGAGGAAAATCACCCACTATAAAACGAAATTCAAGAGAAAGAAAAAATCTAATAAAAGTAAATACGATAATTGCGGAGCTACAACATGATTAAGATTATAATCTTACTAATGTTCACCGTCCAACAGTCTACCGGACAGAATATAGAGATAGATCCCATCAACTCAAGGAATGGATATCTCATATTCAAAACAAATACCATTAACATACCCATTAATTATGAATACCATTATATAAAATTAATATAACAAGAACAGATGAAACATATCAGAGTGTACTAGAACAGGCAACCCAATTTAATAACGAAATCCAAGTTCAATATTTAGTCGAGAAATTGCAACGTGAATTCAACGGCATCAAAATAGCCAAAAGAAACAAAAGAAACAAAAGAGGCCTTATAAATGCAGTATGCACAGTATATAAATATCTATTTGGAACATTAGATCAAGATGATAAAGTCGAATTAGAAGGGAAAATAAACAATCTGGCTAGCCACAGTGTTCAAGCTAACGAATTAAACTTAGTAATTCAAGCAGTAAATTCTGGCATAGAAGTTGTCAATAAATTAAACAAGGATAATGATAGAAATAAGCAACTAGAGATATTAATATTAAACCTTCAACATTTTACAGAGTACATAGAGGGTATTGAATTAGGCATGCAGCTAACAAGATTAGGGATCTTTAATCCAAAATTATTGAGGCAGGATTACCTGAAACACATCGATTCAGAGAAATTATTAAATATCAAAACATCTACCTGGTTGAAAACAGACACTAACGAAATACTAATAATTTCCAACATCCCACGAGAGATCAGAAATATTCCTATACTTAAAATTGTCCCATATCCAGATGAAGATAATAACATCCTCACTGACCTAACGCAAAACAATTATTACGTTCTAGAAAACGAGGTATATGAAAAAGAATCAAAACGAAAAATAAATGACGAATGTATTTCAGGAATAGTCAAACAAGTAGAAACAAAATGTCCATACACCAAAGCACACCAAAACTTTAAAATAAGTTTCATAGAACCCAATATATTGTTAACTTGGAAATTACCAAAAACCATATTAAACCAAGATTGCCTAAACCAAGAAATAAAAGTAGAAGGTAACGCATTAATAAAAATACATAATTTCAGTGTACAGTTAAATGAATTCTTAATATCCAACTCCATACCAGAATTTGCACAAAGCATCTACATCAACAATAACAAAAATTAAACCATTGTCTTATTTGCAAACCAAAGAAATCGTAATAGAAAATACGCGATTAAATAATGTATTACATGTAAGCTTAATACTACTATTTGTCATAATCATAATAGGATTAAACTACAAATTGTTTAATCTAAGTAAAAGCAATAAGCCTAAAACCGACCCGCACATATAAACACCCTTAGACGAAGACGAGGAATCCGCAGCAGGCAGTTTTAGACGCACCTGAACTATATCCAAGAATAATCGCCTGAGGTCAGGCTTAATTGTTTAATCTAAGTAAAAGCAATAAGCCTAAAACCGACCCGCACATATAAACACCCTTAGACGAAGACGAGGAATCCGCAGCAGGCAGTTTTAGACGCACCTGAACTATATCCAAGAATAATCGCCTGAGGACAGGCTTAAATCTAACAATGGGGAGTGACATATCTATAGTCCATGCTCCGCATACCCTTGTCTATGTCTATTACCCTGCACCCACAATACTATAAACAATACGACACCCTCAGCTTCGAACCCTCATAAACAATCTCACCAGAATCACGCCACTCTTCAGAGATCAATTACTAATCGATTCTCAAGAATCACACCATCCTAGCTGACCAATCAGAGGCCCTATTCTCAGCCACCCCCAAGTAATGCAACACCGCTCATACGCAGCGGAAGCCTTTCATCAAAAGCCGCCTTTCCCACATATCGATCGAGTCACGTACTCCATCTCCGAAGCCGAAGTCGAAGCCAACGCCTACGAATCCAAATCCGAATACCAAACCGAGCATCATAATATAAATAGTCTACATCTAAGAAGCCAACTCAGTTCTGTTCAAGACAAACGTCAATCGCGACACCGTCGGAGAATTTAACCAAACTTAATTTCGTTCAAGACATCAGACCTCAGTCATCGTCGGGGAAATAACTAACCAATGTACGCTAAGTTTAAGTGAAAAAAAAAACGTTTTTTAAAACTTAAACTGAAGTGTCGCATATTTAACTATATATATATAAAAAAAAAATATATTGATAAAATTTTAAAGAGTATAGAAAAAACGAGGTGGAACGTTGTGAGTTGCTGCGGACACCGCAACTCTACAGCTATACCCGATACTTAGTCAGTATGGCTCTCCTCCGGCAGACGCCGCTAATATTAAACGACACGACAAAGAGTGCGTGCGAGAGAGACAGAAAATCAGTCTGATCGTGACGTCGGGCGCTGCGTAGCCAGTGCAAATTGATTTGTTAGTTTTGGGTATAAAAATGATCCGATCTGATCCAGATTCAGCAATCTGATAGATATGGTCGTTATCTATGATTCTGCATTTTTAGTTTTCTCGAATCTGCAATATTGTGGATGCAACAGATTTTCGTCTTTTGTGGGGGCGGAAGGGGGTGGGGCGAAATTCTGAGACGTACGTTTTATAGCGAGATCTAACAGAAGTGCGGATACCAAATTTGGTTACTCTAGCCTTAATAGTCTCTGAGATTTTTGAATATCCCCAGATTTTCGTCCTTTGCGGGGGCGGAAGGGGGTGTGGCGAAATTTGGACACGAAACGGTCAAGGTCCGATATCACAGGAGTGTGGATACCAAATTTGGTTGCTCTGGCTCTTATAGGTTCTGAGATCCTTGAACTCATATTTTGCAATTGACAAAACTGACCATGAAACCTGTGTGTTAGAGAGAGACAGAGCGAGAAAGAATGAAATTGTTTTCTTGATGCTTGCTATAATAATAATACGATCCAATTCATATTCCGCAGTCCTAAAGATATGGTCATTCTCTACAATTCTACGTTTTTGGTTTTCTCATATCTTTAAAATTGTGGATGCCACAGATTTTCGTCCTTTGTGAGGGCGGAAGTGGGCGGGGCGAAGTTTTGAAAAATTTTTGTAGCAGTTACATATCACAGAAGTCTGGATCCAAAACATCGTTGCTCTAGCTCTTATAGTCTTTGAGCACTAGGCGCTGAAGGGGACGGACAGACGGACGGACGGACAGACGGACAGACAGACAGGGCTCAATCGACTCGGCTATTGATGCTGATTAAGAATATATATACTTTATGGGGTCGGAAACGATTCCTTCTGGACGTTACACACATCCACTTTTACCACAAATCGAATATACCCCAATACTCATTTTGAGTATCGGGTATACAAATTTGTAATAATTTTTTTATTATTGAAAAGAATAAACGAATAGCAGATAATTTAAAAAAAAAACGAGGGGGAACGTTGTGAGTTGCTGCGGACACCGCAACTCTACGGTTATACCCGATACTAAGTCAGTGTGGCTCTCCTCCGGCAGAAGCGGCTAATATTAAACGACACGACAAAGAGTGCGTGCGAGAGAGACAGAAAATCAGTCTGATCGTGACGTCCGGCGCTGCGTAGCCAGTGCAAATTGATTTGTTCCTTTTGGGTATAAAAATGATCCGATCTGATCCAGATTCAGCAGTCTGATAGATATGGTCATTATCTATGATTCTGCGTTTTTAGTTTTCTCGAATGTGCAGTATTGTGGATGCAACAGATTTTCGTTCTTTGTGTGGCCGGAAGGGGGTGGGGTGAAATTTAGAGATACACGTTTTATAGTAAGATCTAATAGGAGTGCGGATACCAAATTTGGTTACTCTAGCCTTGATAGTCTCTGAGATTTTTGAATATCCCCAGATTTTCGTCCTTTGCGGGGGCGGAAGGGGGTGTGGCGAAATTTTGAAACAAACTAGTCTCGGTCCGATATATTAGGAGTGTGGATACCAAATTTGGTTGCTCTAGCTTTTGTAGTCTCTGAGATCTAGGCGCTAATGTTTTACTCTAAGCAAAGCCGCCTATGCTACGTGTGTGTTAGAGAGAGACAGGGCGAGAAAAAATGAAATTGTTTTCTTGATGCTGGCTATAATAATAATACGATCCAATTCAGATTCCGCAGTCTTAAAGATATGGTCATTCTCTACAGTTCTACGTTTTTGGTTTTCTTATATATATTAAAAATTGTGGATGCCACAGATTTTCGTCCTTTGTGGGGCGGAAGTGGGCGGGGCGAAGTTTTGAAATATTTTTGTAGCAGTGACATATCACAGAAGTCTGGGTCCAAAACATCGTTGCTCTAGCTCTTATAGTCTTTGAGCACTAGGCGCTGAAGGGGACGGACAGACGGACAGACGGACGGACGGACAGACAGACAGGGCTCAATCGACTCGGCTATTGATGCTGATCAAGCATATATATACTTTATGGGGTCGGAAACGATTCCTTCTGGACGTTACACACATCCACTTTTACCACAAATCTAATATACCCCAATACTCATTTTGAGTATCGGGTATAAAAAACCCTCCAACATTGTAGAAACCAATTTTTGAGAGAAAATCATCACCATGGGTTGGTTCGGTTCTGACGATAGTCAGACCAAAGACAATACGGCCAATGTGGTCAATAATGTCAAAAAAATAGACCACAGGGATGATCTCAATGCACTCTGGTTATTACTTCTGATTTTAACCATTGTCAGTGTTTTAAAATTCCTTTTAACATTGTATGTAAAACATAATAAGATAATTAACGAGGGGGAACGTTGTGAGTTGCTGCGGACACCGCAACTCTACAGCTATACCCGATACTTAGTCAGTATGGCTCTCCTCCGGCAGACGCCGCTAATATTAAACGACACGACAAAGAGTGCGTGCGAGAGAGACAGAAAATCAGTCTGATCGTGACGTCGGGCGCTGCGTAGCCAGTGCAAATTGATTTGTTCCTTTTGGGTATAAAAATGATTCGATCTGATCCAGATTCAGCAGTCTGATAGATATGGTCGTTATCTATGATTCTGCGTTTTTAGTTTTCTCGAATGTGCAATATTGTGGATGCAACAGATTTTCGTTCTTTGTGGGGGCGGAAGGGGGTGGGGCGAAATTCTGAGACGTACGTTTTATAGCGAGATCTAACAGAAGTGCGGCTACCAAATTTGGTTACTCTAGCCTTAATAGTCTCTGAGATTTGTGGATGCCCCAGATTTTCGTCCTTTGCGGGGGCGGAAGGGGGTGTGGCGAAATTTGGACACGAAACGGTCAAGGTCCGATATCACAGGAGTGTGGATACCAAATTTGGTTGCTCTGGCTCTTATAGGTTCTGAGATCCTTGAACTCATATTTTGCAATTGGCAAAGCCGACCATGAAACCTGTGTGTTAGAGAGAGACAGAGCGAGAAAGAATGAAATTGTTTTCTTGATTCTGGCTATAATAATTATACGATCTGGTTGAGATTTTACACTCTAGAACATATAGTCATCCTCTACGATTCTGCGTTTTTGGCTTTATCGTATCTTTAAAAATGTAAATGCCACAGATTTTCGTTTTTTGTGGGGGCGGAAGTGGGCGGGGCGAAGTTTTGAAATATTTTTGTAGCAGTGACATATCGCAGAAGTCTGGATCCAAAACATCGTTGCTCTAGCTCTTATAGTCTTTGAGCACTAGGCGCTGAAGAGGACGGACAGACGGACGGACGGACAGACGGACAGACGGACAGACAGACAGGGCTCAATCGACTCGGCTATTGATGCTGATTAAGAATATATATACTTTATGGGGTCGGAAACGATTCCTTCTGGACGTTACACACATCCACTTTTACCACAAATCGAATATACCCCAATACTCATTTTGAGTATCGGGTATAAAAATTTGTAATAATTTTTTTATTATTGAAAAGAATAAACGAATAGCAGATAATTTAAAAAAAAAACGAGGGGGAACGTTGTGAGTTGCTGTGGACACCGCAACTCTACGGTTATACCCGATACTAAGTCAGTGTGGCTCTCCTCCGGCAGAAGCCGCTAATATTAAACGACACGACAAAGAGTGCGTGCGAGAGAGACAGAAAATCAGTCTGATCGTGACGTCCGGCGCTGCGTAGCCAGTGCAAATTGATTTGTTCCTTTTGGGTATAAAAATGATCCGATCTGATCCAGATTCAGCAGTCTGATAGATATGGTCATTATCTATGATTCTGCGTTTTTAGTTTTCTCGAATGTGCAGTATTGTGGATGCAACAGATTTTCGTTCTTTGTGTGGCCGGAAGGGGGTGGGGCGAAATTTAGAGATACACGTTTTATAGTAAGATCTAACAGGAGTGCGGATACCAAATTTGGTTACTCTAGCCTTAATAGTCTCTGAGATTTTTGAATATCCCCAGATTTTCGTCATTTGCGGGGGCGGAAGGGGGTGTGGCGAAATTTTGAAACAAACTCGTCTCGGTCCGATATATTAGGAGTGTGGATACCAAATTTGGTTGCTCTAGCTTTTGTAGTCTCTGAGATCTAGGCGCTAATGTTTTACTCTAAGCAAAGCCGCCTATGCTACGTGTGTGTTAGAGAGAGACAGGGCGAGAAAAAATGAAATTGTTTTCTTGATGCTGGCTATAATAATAATACGATCCAATTCAGATTCCGCAGTCTTAAAGATATGGTCATTCTCTACAGTTCTACGTTTTTGGTTTTCTCATATATTTAAAATTGTGGATGCCACAGATTTTCGTCCTTTGTGGGGGCGGAAGTGGGCGGGGCGAAGTTTTGAAATATTTTTGTAGCAGTGACATATCACAGAAGTCTGGGTCCAAAACATCGTTGCTCTAGCTCTTATAGTCTTTGAGCACTAGGCGCTGAAGAGGACGGACAGACGGACAGACGGACGGACGGACAGACAGACAGGGCTCAATCGACTCGGCTATTGATGCTGATCAAGCATATATATACTTTATGGGGTCGGAAACGATTCCTTCTGGACGTTACACACATCCACTTTTACCACAAATCTAATATACCACAATACTCATTTTGAGTATCGGGTATAAAAAAACCTCCAACATTGTAGAAACCAATTTTTGAGACAAAATCATCACCATGGGTTGGTTCGGTTCTGACGATAGTCAGACCAAAGACAATATTGTGGATGCAACAGATTTTGAGATATACGTTTTATAGTGAGATCTAACAGGAGTGCGGATACCAAATTTGGTTACTCTAGCGTTAATAGTCTCTGAGATTTGTGAATATCCCCAGATTTTCGTCCTTTGCGGGGGCGGAAACAAACTCGTCTCGGTCCGATATGTTAGGAGTGTGGATACCAAATTTGGTTGCTCTAGCTTTTATAGTCTCTGAGATCTAGGCGCTAATGTTTTACTCTATGTAAAGACAATCATATAGCAGATGCGTTATCAAGAATAACCATCACAGACCTGAAAAACATACAAACAACGAATAAAGTCCTCAAAGTCACTACCAGGCAACAGAGTAGACAGAAATCCTGCGCAGGAAAAGAACAAATAGAATTGCCTAGGCAATCTCTAACAAAAGCTTCAAAGCCCAACGTATATGAAGTCATCAACAATGACGAAGTACGTAAAGTAGTGACCTTGCATGAAAATAATAATTTATGTTTTTTCAAACATGGAAAAAAATCACTGCAAGATATGATGTTAGCGATTTGTATACTAATGGAACCCTTGACTTAGGTCAGTTTTTCCAAAGGCTTGAAACGCAAGCCGGTAAACAAAAAATCAGCCAACTCAAAGTGGCACCGTGGGAAACTATCTTTGAATACATTTCAATAGATAATTTTAAAAATATGGGCAATAAAATATTACGAACAATAAGAGTAGCGCTACTCAACCCGGTGACCCTAATTCAAAATGAAAAAGAAAACGAGAGGGAACGTTGTGAGTTGCTGCGGACACCGCAGTTACACCGCACTCTACAGTTATACCCGATACTAAGTCAGAATGGCTCTCCTTCGGCAGACGCAGCTAATATTAAACGACACGACAAAGAGTGCGTGCGAGAGAGACAGAAAATCAGTCTGAGCGTGACGTCGGGCGCTGCGTAACAACTGCAAATTGATTTGTTCCTATTGGCTATAAAAATGATCCGATCTGATCCAGATTCAGGAATCTGATAGATATGGTCATTATCTATGATTCTGCGTTTTAGTTTTCTCGTATCTTCAATATTGTGGATGCAACAGATTTTCGTTCTTTGTGTGGCCGGAAGGGGGTGGGGCGAAATTTAGAGATACACGTTTTATAGTAAAATCTAACAGGAGTGCGGATACCAAATTTGGTTACTCTAGCCTTAATAGTATCTGAGATTTTTGAATATCCCCAGATTTTCGTCCTTTGCGGGGGCGGAAGGGGGTGTGGCGAAATTTTGAAACAAACTCGTCTCGGTCCGATATATTAGGAGTGTGGATACCAAATTTGGTTGCTCTAGCTTTTGTAGTCTCTGAGATCTAGGCGCTAATGTTTTACTCTAAGCAAAGCCGCCTATGCTACGTGTGTGTTAGAGAGAGACAGGGCGAGAAAAAATGAAATTGTTTTCTTGATGCTGGCTCTAATAATAACACGATCCAATTCAGATTCTGTAGTCAAAAAGATATAGTCATTCTCTACGATTCTGCGTTTTTGGTTTTCTCGTATCGTTAAAATTTTGGATGCCACCGATTTTCGTCCTTTGTGGGGGCGGAAGTGGGCGGGGCGACGTTTTGAAATATTTTTGTAGCAGTGACATATCACAGAAGTCTGGATCCAAAACATCGTTGCTCTAGCTCTTATAGTCTTTGAGCACTAGGCGCTGAAGGGGACGGACAGACGGACGGACGGACAGACGGACGGACGGACAGACGGACAGACGGACAGACAGACATGGCTCAATCGACTCGGCTATTGATGCTGATCAAGAATATATATACTTTATGGGGTCGGAAACGATTCCTTCTGGACGTTACACACATCCACTTTTACCACAAATCTAATATACCCCAATACTCATTTTGAGTATCGGGTATAAAAAAGCAATACTGTCTACATTACATGATGATCCCATACAAGGAGGACATACAGGCATAACAAAAACCTTGGCCAAGGTCAAAAGACATTAGTTTTGGAAAGGTATGACTAAAGAAATAACCAATTACATACGAAAATGTCCAAAATGCCAAAAAGCTAATATAACCAAGCACACAATAACTAAATTGACTATTACAGAAACACCATACATGGCTTTTGATAGGGTAATAGTGGATACGATCGGTCCACTTCCTAAATCAGAACAAGGAAATGAATATGCAGTCACCTTAATATGTGACCTGACAAAATACCTTGTTGCCATACCTATTAGAAACAAAAGTGCAAATACAGTAGCTAAAGCTATTTTTGAAAATTTTATTCTAAAGTACGGTCCAATGAAGACGTTCATTACGGACATGGGAACAAAATATAACAAGGGGGAACGTTGTGAGTTGCTACGGACACCGCAACTCTACAGTTATACCCGATACTAAGTCAGTATGGCTCTCCTCCGGCAGACGCCGCTAATATTAAACGACACGACAAAGAGTGCGTGCGAGAGAGACAGAAAATCAGTCTGAGCGTGACGTCGGGCGCTGCGTAACAACTGCAAATTGATTTGTTCCTATTGGCTATAAAAATGATCCGATCTGATCCAGATTCAGGAATCTGATAGATATGGTCATTATCTATGATTCTGCGTTTTAGTTTTCTCGTATCTTCAATATTGTGGATGCAACAGATTTTCGTGCTTTGTGTGGGCGGAAGGGGGTGAGGCGAAATTTTGAGACATACATTTTATAGTGAGATCTAACAGGAGTGCGGATACCAAATTTGGTTACTCTAGCGTTAATTGTCTCTGAGATTTGTGAATATTCCCAGATTTTCGTTCTTTGCGGGGGCGGAAGGGGGTGTGGCGAAATTTTGAAACAAACTCGTCTCGGTCCGATATATTAGGAGTGTGGATACCAAATTTGGTTGCTCTAGCTTTTGTAGTCTCTGAGATCTAGGCGCTAATGTTCTACTCTAAGCAAAGCCGGCTATACTACGTGTGTGTTAGAGAGAGACAGGGCGAGAAAAAATGAAATTGTTTTCTTGATGCTGGCTCTAATAATAACACGATCCAATTCAGATTCTGTAGTCTAAAAGATATAGTCATTCTCTACGATTCTGCGTTTTTGGTTTTCTCGTATCGTTAAAATTTTGGATGCCACCGATTTTCGTCCTTTGTGGGGGCGGAAAAGGGCGGGGCGACGTTTTGAAATATTTTTGTAGCAGTGACATATCACAGAAGTCTGGATCCAAAACATCGTTGCTCTAGCTCTTATAGTCTTTGAGCACTAGGCGCTGAAGGGGACGGACAAACGGACGGACGGACAGACGGACAGACGGACAGACGGACGGACAGACGGACAGACAGACATGGCTCAATCGACTCGGCTATTGATGCTGATCAAGAATATATATACTTTATGGGGTCGGAAACGATTCCTTCTGGACGTTACACACATCCACTTTTACCACAAATCTAATATACCCCAATACTCATTTTGAGTATCGGGTATAAAAAAGCAATACTGTCTACATTACATGATGATCCCATACAAGGAGGACATACAGGCATAACAAAAACCTTGGCCAAGGTCAAAAGACATTATTTTTGGAAAGGTATGACTAAAGAAATAACCAATTACATACGAAAATGTCCAAAATGCCAAAAAGCTAATATAACCAAGCACACAATAACTAAATTGACTATTACAGAAACACCATACATGGCTTTTGATAGGGTAATAGTGGATACGATCGGTCCACTTCCTAAATCAGAACAAGGAAATGAATATGCAGTCACCTTAATATGTGACCTGACAAAATACCTTGTTGCCATACCTATTAGAAACAAAAGTGCAAATACAGTAGCTAAAGCTATTTTTGAAAATTTTATTCTAAAGTACGGTCCAATGAAGACGTTCATTACGGACATGGGAACAAAATATAACAAGGGGGAACGTTGTGAGTTGCTACGGACACCGCAACTCTACAGTTATACCCGATACTAAGTCAGTATGGCTCTCCTCCGGCAGACGCCGCTAATATTAAACGACACGACAAAGAGTGCATGCGAGAGAGACAGAAAATCAGTCTGAGCGTGACTTCACGCGCTGCGTAGCCACTGCAAATTGATTTGTTTCCTTTGCCTATAAAAATGATCTGATCTGATCCAGATTCAGCAATCAGATAGATATGGTCGTTATCTATGATTCTGCGTTTGTTGTTTTCTCGAATCTGCAATATTGTGCATGCAACAGATTTTCGTCCTTTGTGTAGGCGGAAGGGGGTGGGGCGAAATTTTGAGAAAGTAAACCTAGCACCCTAATCACCTCCATTAACGATCATAATAGCTCAACATGCAAGTATTGCAAATCCTCCGATCACTACATATCCCGATGCCAGGCATTTATAGATCTCCCTGTTTTTTCTCGATACAAGGAGGTGAAGAAGCGCCATTTATGTCTAAACTGCCTCAACAAAGGCCATTCATTGCAACGCTGCAAGTCAGGGGCATGTAGAAATTGCCAAGCCAAGCATCACACACTGCTCCACATGCAGTCGGGCGCTGACGCTGAGTTGCCGTCGCCGAGGACGGAATCGACCCAGCATGATCCTGCAAGTGCCCTAGTAGCAAGCAAATATATTAGCCCTCCCCCCTCGAGTCAAAAATCTCTGCCTAGCCAAAACGTGCTGCTAGCTACTGCAATCGTATATGTTAGGGGCCGTTTTGGATCGCTTATTCCATGTCGTGCCATTTTAGATTCCGCTTCTCAGGTTAACTTTATAACATCGAGACTCGCGAATCAGCTGCAGTTAGATCCTCACCCGTCTCACGTTCAAATCGCCGGTATTGGAGAGTCAATTCTACCATCCAGCAGGGCTGTGGACATCGTCCTGCAATCTCAAGACGAAAGCTATCGCGGTTTCCTCTCTGCAATTAACACTGCCTCAATCACAGGAATGCAACCAAACTTCGGCCTAGACGCAAAGGATTGGCCAATGCCAAATAATCTAAAACTGGCTGATCCTAATTTCGCCAAGCCCCAGCGTGTCGATCTGTTGATAGGTGCTGGTTTGTTCTTCGAATTAATGTGCGTTGGACAGATTCGACTGTCAGACCAATTGCCAACATTGCAGAAGACGAAACTTGGCTGGATAGTGTCAGGAAGTATTAAAAACTCTGAGAAAGCCCGTGCGGCGCTAGCAGCCGTTGAAGATAATTTGTGCGATATTGTAAGGCGGTTTTGGGAAGTCGATGGAGATTATTCGCCCTCATCAATTTCGGAGGAAGATGTTCATTGCGAACAGCATTTCGTCACAAACTGCATTCGCCTAGAGTCCGGAGCTTACTCCGTGCGTTTGCCAACCAAATTCAGTCTAGAGGAGTTAGGAGAATCATATCAGCAGGCGCTACGTAGATTTCTCAATTTGGAGAGGAAGCTAGCAAAAAATGCACAGCTTAAGGCAAAATATATGGAGTTTCTCCAGGAGTATCGTGATTTAGGACACATGTCGCCAGCTTCGCGGCAGTCAGACCTCCCGCAGTACTTCTTGCCTCACCATTGCGTCCACAAGCAGGATAGTACAACCACCAAATTACGCGTAGTGTTCGATGGATCTGCCAAAACAGCGTCTGGAGTATCACTGAATGATGCGCTAATGGCTGGACCCACCATCCAACCTAAAATTCTGATAACTCTGCTTCATTTCCACTTTTTATACCCGATACTCAAAATGAGTATTGGGGTATATTAGATTTGTGGTAAAAGTGGATGTGTGTAACGTCCAGAAGGAATCGTTTCCGACCCCATAAAGTATATATATTCTTGATCAGCATCAATAGCCGAGTCGATTGAGCCCTGTCTGTCTGTCCGTCTGTCCGTCCGTCCGTCCGTCCGTCCTTCCGTCCGTCCGTCCGTCCGTCCGTCCGTCCGTCCCCTTCAGCGCCTAGTGCTCAAAGACTATAAGAGCTAGAGCAACGATGTTTTGGATCCAGACTTCTGTGATATGTCACTGCTACAAAAATATTTCAAAACTTCGCCCCGCCCACTTCCGCCCCCACAAAGGACGAAAATCTGTGGCATCCACATTATTAAAGATACGATAAAACCAAAAACGCAGAATCGGTGAGGATGACCATATCTTCTACAGTGCAAGATCTAAACCAGATCGTATAATGATTATAGCCAGAAGCAAGAAAACAATTTCATTCTTTCTCGCTCTGTCTCTCTCTAACACACAGGTTTCATGGTCGGTTTTGTCAATTGCAAAATATGAGTTCAAGGATCTCAGAACCTATAAGAGCCAGAGCAACCAAATTTGGTATCCACACTCCTGTGATATCGGACCTTGACCGTTTCGTGTCCAAATTTTGCCACACCCCCTTCCGCCCCCGCAAAGGACGAAAATCTGGGGCATCCACAAATCTCAGAGACTATTAAAGCTAGAGTAACCAAATTTGATATCCGCACTTCTGTTAGATCTCACTATAAAACGTATATCTCAGAATTTCGCCCCACCCCCTTCCGCCCCCACAAAGGACGAAAATCTGTTGAATCCACAATATTGCACATTCGAGAAAACTAAAAACGCAGAATCATAGATAATGACCATATCTATCAGATTGCTGAATCTGGATCAGATCGGATCGTTTTTGTAGCCAAAAGCAAGAAATTTTCAGTGGCTACGCAGCGCCCGACGTCACGCTCAGACTGATTTTCTGTCTCTCTCGCACGCACTCTTTGTCGTGTGGTTCAATATTAGCGGCGTCTGCCGCAGGAGAGCCATACTGACTTAGTATCGGGTATAACTGTAGAGTTGCGGTGTCCGCAGCAACTTACAACGTTCCACCTCGTTTAAAGTCGCCTTGTGTGGCGATATCTGCAAAATGTACCGCTGTGTACGCGTTTCCCAACCCGATACGCACGTGCAGTGCATCCTATGGCGCAATGACCCGAAGGAGGAGATTCAGGTGTTCAAGTTGGAGA
Organism: Drosophila miranda; assembly: GCF_003369915.1. NCBI lineage: Eukaryota > Metazoa > Arthropoda > Insecta > Diptera > Drosophilidae > Drosophila > Drosophila miranda. The sequence goes on from NW_022881603.1 coordinate 47,495,757, forward strand.
CTGTTACTTACGGAACCAAACCTGCCGCTTTCTTAGCAATTCGTGCTATGTATCAATTGGCAAATGATGAAGAGTTGCGTTTTCCGCTTGGAGCTGATGTTGTTCGAAGAGATTTCTATGTCGATGATCTCATATCTGGAGGGGACAGCATTGATTCTGTCATCAAGATTCGTCAGCAGGTAAAGGAGCTACTTTCGAAAGGATGTTTAGCCATGCGTAAATGGTGTTCCAATGAACCCGCTGCTTTGGAAGGCGTATCGGAGGCGGATCGCGAAAAGTTCCTTACCTTTCATGACGGGACTGAAGTAACCAAGGCGCTTGGTCTAGTTTGGGATCCCACCACGGACAATCTTCTGTTTAGCTTCGCTCACGTCGGAACCGCTGCAGGCCCAATATCGAAGCGTTCGGTCCTGTCTACACTACCTAGGTTCTACGATCCTCTAGGGCTCATCTCTCCCATCATCACAAAAGCTAAAATATTTATGCAGTCGCTATGGAACGAAAGCCTAAAGTTGAATTGGGACAAAAGCCTGCCCCAGGATCTACATACGACTTGGATTGAGCTGACTTCGCAGTTGTCGATGGTTAAAAACTTTAAATTTCCACGTTACGTGCTTCGGCAGCATGCCAGATTAGAAATGCACGCGTTTTGTGATGCGAGCGAAGCAGCATATGGCGCCTGTGTATACATGCGTTCGGAAGCTCTTGGCATTGTGCAAAGTCATCTCTTATGCTCTAAATCCAGAGTCGCGCCCTTGAAAAGTATGACTATCCCCAAGCTCGAGCTATCCGTTGCCCTCGTATTAGCCGAACTAGTGTCCACCATAGTTAAGGGATTATCAGCTCCATGCCAAATACATTGCTGGTCGGATTCGTCCATAGCCCTTGCCTGGATTCGAGAATCACCCTTGAATTGTAATATATTTGTTTCTAATCGAGTTCAGCGGATTCAGGAGCTCACCGCTGGAATGACTTGGCATCACGTGCCCACAAAGTTGAATCCTGCCGACATCATATCACGTGGATCCACGCCAGCTGAACTAATGGATAGCAGCCTTTGGATCTCTGGACCACCATTCTTGCGTCTTGAGAGCTCAGAGTGGCGTGCAGGCTTGCAATTGCCGACCGATGTACCAGAACGTCGTCATGCAGCATTGGTTGTTTCAAACGAAAGGGATGTATCGTACTATTGCTAATTTCAAAACTCATTCGGATCCATGCAGCGCGTCTTTGCTTACATATATCGATTCTACATTCTCAAGGACAAAGGCATAGCGCGGTCGAAGGGTCAACTTACCGTAATCGACATCAAAAATGGTACGCATTTGCTCATAAGGGCAATACAGCAGCAACAATTTTCGGAAGAGATAAGGGCCCTCGCCAGCAAACAGGCCCTACCCCCAAAAAGCACGATGGCCTCACTGAATCCATTTCTGGATAACTTTGGATTGCTGCGTGTTGGAGGCCGCCTCCAAAATGCCGAAATGGACTACGACGCGAAGCACCCGATCCTGCTTCCTAAGGGACATCCTGTCACTGTCTCTATTATTATCTTCTTTCACGAAAGGTTTCTCCACGCAGGAGCTCAAGGATTGCTCGGACTGCTTCGGCAAAATTCTGGCCTATTGGTGGACGCAAATATGTTGCGGGAATCATTCGCAAATGTGTTAGATGCTTTCGTTTGAAGCCAGTGCTGAGGGAACATATCATGGAAAACTTGCCTGCGGATCGCGTAAGGACTAATCCAGCATTCCACACAACGGGCGTTGATTTTTGCGGACCCTTTTATCACAAGTCGGAAGTCAGAAGCAGGCCTCCTATCAAATGTTACATCGCTGTCTTCGTATGCTTTAGCACCAAAGCAACTCATTTGGAAGTTGTTCGGGATCTATCTACAGAATCCTTTCTGGCAGCATTAAGGCGTTTTATAAGCCTACGTCCCAAACCTCGAATCATCTGGTCAGACAACGCTACAAATTTTGTAGGAGCAAAAAATGAGCTTTTGGAGCTTCGGCAAATGTTCCTCAGCGATCCTCATACGTCGGCTGTGTCACATCTCTGCGTTTCTAGTGGAATCGATTGGAAATTCATCCCCCCTCGCTCACCTCATTTTGGGGGTTTGTGGGAGGCGGCTGTTAGAGCAGCTAAATATCATTTTCATCGCATCGTCGGGACCTACATTTTTACTCTTGATGAAATTCAGACCTTGGCTTGTGAAATCCCTGCTTTGTTAAATTCCCGTCCGCTTTATGCAATTACAGTCCCGATGATCTAGATGTGCTCACGCCAAACCACTTTCTCAATGGAGCCCCGAAAGCTGCATTCGACGAGCCAGATGTGGCGCATCTCCGGGTCAACCTACTTAGTCGATGGCAGCGGCTGTGTCAAATGAAGCAGGCGTTTTGGAGAAAATGGAGCACGGCGTATCTTTCGATTCTTCAGGAACGGAGCAAGTGGCGGTCATCGTCTCCAAACATCAAGCTAGGAGCGCTCGTCATGATCAAGGAGGAAACGCTGCCACCATTAAGGTGGCCGCTTGGCCGCATTGAGAGCGTCATCCCAGGAAAAGATGGAACCATCAGAGTAGCCGTCATCCGCACTCAAAGAGGCCTTTTCAAGAAGGCCGTTGGAAAAATAGCGGTTCTGCCCCTTCAGGATGGATCTGTTGAAAGCCTTTGCCTTCCAACGGGGGGTGAATGTTCGGAGCAGAACCCAGCCGATTAGCTGCTTGCCAAATAGCACCTAATTCTTGGCACTCAGCTGCTTATTTTGTTTGTTACTTATGTCTATGTCACTCATTTGTTTGTTAAAGCTTTGCGCTTGCTTGCCCTGCTAAACGCTCTCTGCCAGCTCGCTCTTCGCTATCTCCGCTTTGCGTCTGCCTACCGACGTCAGCCGAGCGAAGCTGCGCTTAGCGATCGGAGCGGCAATGTAAAGGGCAGGCAAGCCACACTTGCAATTTGGATGTCACGCATTAAAGAACATATCGTAATTTTATTTCTGCGCCGAGTTTTATTTAATTCGAAATAATTAGTCGGCCGATTGGGGATAAAAAACATTATCTCCACAGCTGCTATACTTCGTATATTGTTTTAATACAACCCCCTCTATGGCACATGATTATTGTCCATATGAGCTAGTTTTCGGTAAGACTTCAAACTTACCAGTTCAATTTAATACTATAGATAGAATGGCACCTCTATATAACATAGATTATTACTCTAAAGAGAGTAAATATAGATTAGAAATAGCATATAAACGAGCAAAGATTATGCTCGAGGAGCATAAAATTAAAAACGAGGGGGAACGTTGTAAGTTGCTGCGGAGACCGCAACTCTACGGTTATACCCGATACTAAGTCAGTATGGCTCTCCTCCGGCAGACGCAGCTAATATTAAACGACACGACAAAGAGTGCGTGCGAGAGAGACAGAAAATCAGTCTGAGCGTGACGTCGGGCGCTGTGTAGCCACTGCAAATTGATTTGTTCCTATCGGCTATAAAAATTATCTGATCTAAACCAGATTCAGCAATCTGATAGATATGGTCATTATCTATGATTCTGCTTTTTTAGTTTTCTCGAATCTGCAATATTGTGGATGCAACAGATTTTCAGATATACGTTTTATAGTGAGATCTAACAGGAGTGCGGATACCAAATTTGGTTACTCTAGCGTTAATAGTCTCTGAGATTTGTGAATATCCCCAGATTTTCGTCCTTTGCGGGGGCGGAAACAAACTCGTCTCGGTCCGATATGTTAGGAGTGTGGATACCAAATTTGGTTGCTCTAGCTTTTATAGTCTCTGAGATCTAGGCGCTAATGTTTTACTCTATGTAAAGACAATCATATAGCAGATGCGTTATCAAGAATAACCATCACAGACCTGAAAAACATACAAACAACGAATAAAGTCCTCAAAGTCACTACCAGGCAACAGAGTAGACAGAAATCCTGCGCAGGAAAAGAACAAATAGAATTGCCTAGGCAATCTCTAACAAAAGCTTCAAAGCCCAACGTATATGAAGTCATCAACAATGACGAAGTACGTAAAGTAGTGACCTTGCATGTAAATAATAATTTATGTTTTTTCAAACATGGAAGAAAAATCACTGCAAGATATGATGTTAGCGATTTGTATACTAATGGAACCCTTGACTTAGGTCAGTTTTTCCAAAGGCTTGAAACGCAAGCCGGTAAACAAAAAATCAGCCAACTCAAAGTGGCACCGTGGGAAACTATCTTTGAATACATTTCAATAGATAATTTTAAAAATATGGTCAATAAAATATTACGAACAATAAGAGTAGCGGTACTCAACCCGGTGACCCTAATTCAAAATGAAAAAGAAAAGGAGAGGGAACGTTGTGAGTTGCTGCGGACACCGCAACTCTACAGTTATACCCGATACTAAGTCAGTATGGCTCTCCTTCGGCAGACGCCGCTAATATTAAACGACACGACAAAGAGTGCGTGCGAGAGAGACAGAAAATCAGTCTGAGCGTGACGTCGGGCGCTGCGTAACAACTGCAAATTGATTTGTTCCTATTCGCTATAAAAATGATCCGATCTGATCCAGATTCAGGAATCTGATAGATATGGTCATTATCTATGATTCTGCGTTTTAGTTTTCTCGTATCTTCAATATTGTGGATGCAACAGATTTTCGTTCTTTGTGTGGGCGGAAGGGGGTGAGGCGAAATTTTGAGATATACGTTTTATAGTGAGATCTAACAGGAGTGCGGATACCAATTTGGTTACTCTAGCGTTAATTGTCTCTGAGATTTGTGAATATTCCCAAATTTTCGTCCTTTGCGGGGGCGGAAGGGGGTGAAACAAACTCGTCTCGGTACGATATATTAGGAGTCTGGATACCAAATTTGGTTGCTCTAGCTTTTATAGTCTCTGAGATCTAGGCGCTAATGTCTTACTCTAAGCAAAGCCGCCTATGCTACGTGTGTGTTAAAGAGAGACAGGGCGAGAAAAAATGAAATTGTTTTCTTGATGCTGGCTATAATAATAATACGATCCAATTCAGATTCCGCAGTCTTAAAGATATGGTCATTCTCTACAATTCTACAATTTTTGGTTTTCTCATATATTTAAAATTGTGGATGCCACAGATTTTCGTCCTTTGTGGGGGCGGAAGTGGGCGGGGCGAAGTTTTGAAATATTTTTGTAGCAGTGACATATCACAGAAGTCTGGATCCAAAACATCGTTGCTCTAGCTCTTATAGTCTTTGAGCACTAGGCGCTGAAGGGGACGGACAGACGGACAGACGGACGGACAGACGGACAGACGGACGGACGAACAGACGGACAGACAGACATGGCTCAATCGACTCGGCTATTGATGCTGATCAAGAATATATATGCTTTATGGGGTCGGAAACGATTCCTTCTGGACGTTACACACATCCATTTTCACCACAAATCTAATATACCCCAATACTCATTTTGAGTATCGGGTATAAAAATTCAATAATTGAAGACTTATGTAAAAATCTAAATATCAAAAACATAACTTCTACTGCACATCATCACCAGACTGTAGGAACCGTGGAGCGAAGCCACAGAACATTTAACGAGTTCATACGCTCATACATCTCAGCTGACATATCAGATTGGGATATATGGCTGCTGTTCGGAGCAGAACCCAGCCGATTAGCTGCTTGCCAAATAGCACCTAATTCTTGGCCCTCAGCCGCTTATTTTGTTTGTTACTTATGTCTATGTCACTCATTTGTTTGTTAAAGCTTTGCGCGTGCTTGCCCTGCTAAACGCTCTCTGCCAGCTCGCTCTTCGCTATCTCCGCTTTGCGTCTGCCTACCGACGTCAGCCGAGCGAAGCTGCGCTTAGCGATCGGAGCGGCAATGTAAAGGGCAGGCAAGCCAGACTTGCAATTTGGATGTCACGCATTAAGGAACATATCGTAATTTTATTTCTGCGCCGAGTTTTATTTAATTCGAAATAATTAGTCGGCCGATTGGGGATAAAAAACATTATCTCCACATAAAAGTTGGTGACCCCGACGTGATCTCTGAGTTGCAGTGTCAATTAATAATCATTCGCGATCGACATTCGTTAGCCCTATCAAATTTTCGGCGGTTAAGCACAATTCGGTGCTAAAACACACTTACATACACCTACATACACGCATTGCTGGCTATTAATTTCTCTGTCGCGACAATTCGGTCAGTGCAGTGCGGTAGGCAGTGCAGCGAACTCACTAATACACACAAGCGGAGTACAAAGCGGAATCGGACAGCTCGCACAGCCGCACAGCTAAAGGCATTAGCTGTAATCCCTTTGCTTTCGGTTCCCACGTTTATACGTATACAGGGTGTCTTTTTCGGTCGTGCTGAGTGACTCTTTTAAAACCTCAGCATGGCAGCACCTGAGCCTACCAATGTCGCGAGCGCAGCAATGCCGAGTGATGTAGATTTCTACAAGCACAAGGCCGAGTCCATCGCGCGCCAACTAAAGGCCATGGATCGCTTTCTCACCAAGGAAGAGCTTGCCGAGTTAGATGAGGCAGAACTTCAAGCTCGCTTAGAGCAAATCGAGCGAATGAATGCGGATTTCGATGCCGCTCAAACGAGCCTTGAAAGGCTGGATTTCCTGCAGTTAGCCCATGATGCCCGGCTGGACTTTTCGAATGTTTATGTCAAGGTTAGGTCCAGGCTGTCGCGGGAGTTGATGGCTGCTCGCACGGTAAATGTTGCCAATTCAACGGCTCGGCATACTCTCGAGGGGAATTCGTCGTTGTTCGCCTATAATAGTATAGGCCGTTCTCGAATGCCCGAGTTGCAGCTTTAGCGATTCGGTGGGAGCTACATGGATTGGCCAGAATTCCACGCGATGTTTTCGACAATGGTGCACAAAGACCATCGTATACCAATCATCGAAAAATTCCAATATCTTCGTGGATGTCTAGATGGTGCTGCGCTGGATACGATTCGTTCCTTGGAACTTTCTGAGGAGAATTACGACAAGGCGTTGAATTTACTAATGTTGCGATTCGATAATAAACTGTTATATTTTCAGGCACACGTCAAGGCTATTTTCGGGCTGCAAGGGGTGGAGAAGGGCTCGGCTATCGGCTTGCGCGCGCTCAGCGATAAAATCAATTCGCACTTGCGTGCACTTCAGACCTTGGCGACTACGCAGGAGATTTCCGATGGGTTGCTGATCTTCATCATAGGCACGAAATTGGACCACAAGACCAAGGAGAAATGGGAAGAGAACTTGCCGACGTCAGGATTGCCTCGGTGGTCAAGCATGGCCTCATTCTTGGAAGCAAGATGTCGGATGCTGGAAAATTTGGGATCGGCTATGGTAACAATTCCTAGCCAGCAGGTGGGAGAAAGTAAACCTAGCACCCTAATCACCTCCATTAACGATCATAATAGCTCAACATGCAAGTATTGCAAATCCTCCGATCACTACATATCCCGATGCCAGGCATTTATAGATCTCCCTGTTTTTTCTCGATACAAGGAGGTGAAGAAGCGCCATTTATGTCTAAACTGCCTCAACAAAGGCCATTCATTGCAACGCTGCAAGTCAGGGGCATGTAGAAATTGCCAAGCCAAGCATCACACACTGCTCCACATGCAGTCGGGCGCTGACGCTGAGTTGCCGTCGCCGAGCACGGAATCGACCCAGCATGATCCTGCAAGTGCCCTAGTAGCAAGCAAATATATTAGCCCTCCCCCTCGAGTCAAAAATCTCTGCCTAGCCAAAACGTGCTGCTAGCTACTGCAATCGTATATGTCAGGGGCCGTTTTGGATCGCTTATTCAATGTCGTGCCATTTTAGATTCCGCTTCTCAGGTTAACTTTATAACATCGAGACTCGCCAATCAGCTGCAGTTAGATCCTCACCCGTCTCACGTTCAAATCGCCGGTATTGGAGAGTCAATTCTACCATCCAGCAAGGCTGTGGACATCGTCCTGCAATCTCAAGACGACAGCTATCGCGGTTTCCTCTCTGCAATTATCACTGCCTCAATCACAGGAATGCAGCCTAACTTCGGCCTAGACGCAAAGGATTGGCCAATGCCAAACAATCTAAAACTGGCTGATCCTAATTTCGCCAAGCCCCAGCGTGTCGATCTGTTGATAGGTGCTGGTTTGTTCTTCGAATTAATGTGCGTTGGACAGATTCGACTGTCAGACCAATTGCCAACATTGCAGAAGACGAAACTTGGCTGGATAGTGTCAGGAAGTATTAAAAACTCTGAGAAAGCCTGTGCGGCGCTAGCAGCCGTTGAAGATAATTTGTGCGATATTGTAAGGCGGTTTTGGGAAGTCGATGGAGATTATTCGCCCTCATCAATTTCGGAGGAAGATGTTCATTGCGAACAGCATTTCGTCACAAACTGCATTGGCCTAGAGTCCGGAGCTTACTCCGTGCGTTTGCCAACCAAATTCAGTCTAGAGGAATTAGGAGAATCGTATCAGCAGGCGCTACGTAGATTTCTCAATTTGGAGAGGAAGCTAGCAAAAAGTGCACAGCTTAAGGCAAAATATATGGAGTTTCTCCAGGAGTATCGTGATTTAGGACACATGTCGCCAGCTTCGCGGCAGTCAGACCTCCCGCAGTACTTCTTGCCTCACCATTGCGTCCACAAGCAGGATAGTACAACCACCAAATTACGCGTAGTGTTCGATGGATCTGCCAAAACAGCGTCTGGAGTATCACTGAATGATGCGCTAATGGCTGGACCCACCATCCAACCTAAAATTCTGATAACTCTGCTTCGTTTCCACTTTTTTAAAGTCGCCTTGTGTGGCGATATCTGCAAAATGTACCGCTGTGTACGCGTTTCCCATCCCGATACGCACGTGCAGTGCATCCTATGGCGCAATGACCCGAAGGAGGAGATTCAGGTGTTAAAGTTGGAGACTGTTACTTACGGAACCAAACCTGCCGCTTTCTTAGCAATTCGTGCTATGTATCAATTGGCAAATGATGAAGAGTTGCGTTTTCCGCTTGGAGCTGATGTTGTTCGAAGAGATTTCTATGTCGATGATCTCATATCTAGAGGGGACAGCATTGATTCTGTCATCAAGATTCGTCAGCAGGTAAAGGAGCTACTTTCGAAAGGATGTTTTCCCATACGTAAATGGTGTTCCAATGAACCCGCTGCTTTGGAAGGCGTATCGGAGGCGGATCGCGAAAAGTTCCTTACCTTTCATGACGGGACTGAAGTAACCAAGGCGCTTGGTCTAGTTTGGGATCCCACCACGGACAATCTTCTGTTTAGCTTCGCTCACGTCGGAACCGCTGCAGGCCCAATATCGAAGCGTTCGGTCCTGTCTACACTACCTAGGTTATACGATCCTCTAGGGCTCATCTCTCCCATCATCACAAAAGCTAAAATATTTATGCAGTCGCTATGGAACGAAAGCCTAAAGTTGAATTGGGACGAAAGCCTGCCCCAGGATCTACATACGACTTGGATTGAGCTGACTTCGCAGTTGTCGATGGTTAAAAACTTTAAATTTCCACGTTACGTGCTTCGGCAGCATGCCAGATTAGAAATGCACGCGTTTTGTGATGCGAGCGAAGCAGCATATGGCGCCTGTGTATACATGCGTTCGGAAGCTCTTGGCATTGTGCAAAGTCATCTCTTATGCTCTAAATCCAGAGTCGCGCCCTTGAAAAGTATGACTATCCCCAAGCTCGAGCTATCCGTTGCCCTCGTATTAGCCGAACTAGTGTCCACCATAGTTAAGGGATTATCAGCTCCATGCCAAATACATTGCTGGTCGGATTCGTCCATAGCCCTTGCCTGGATTCGAGAATCACCCTTGAATTGTAATATATTTGTTTCTAATCGAGTTCAGCGGATTCAGGAGCTCACCGCTGGAATGACTTGGCATCACGTGCCCACAAAGTTGAATCCTGCCGACATCATATCACGTGGATCCACGCCAGCTGAACTAATGGATAGCAGCCTTTGGATCTCTGGACCACCATTCTTGCGTCTTGAGAGCTCAGAGTGGCGTGCAGGCTTGCAATTGCCGACCGATGTACCAGAACGTCGTCATGCAGCATTGGTTGTTTCAAACGAAAGGGATGTATCGTACTATTGCAAATTTCAAAACTCATTCGGATCCATGCAGCGCGTCTTTGCTTACATATATCGATTCTACATTCTCAAGGACAAAGGCATAGCGCGGTCGAAGGGTCAACTTACCGTAATCGACATCAAAAATGGTACGCATTTGCTCATAAGGGCAATACAGCAGCAACAATTTTCGGAAGAGATAAGGGCCCTCGCCAGCAAACAGGCCCTACCCCCAAAAATCACGATGGCCTCACTGAATCCATTTCTGGATAACTTTGGATTGCTGCGTGTTGGAGGCCGCCTCCAAAATGCCGAATTGGACTACGACGCGAAGCACCCGATCCTGCTTCCTAAGGGACATCCTGTCACTGTCTCTTATTATTATCTTCTTTCACGAAAGGTTTCTCCACGCAGGAGCTCAAGGATTCCTCGGACTGCTTCGGCAAAAATTCTGGCCTATTGGGGGACGCAAATATGTTGCGGGAATCATTCGCAAATGTGTTAGATGCTTTCGTTTGAAGCCAGTGCTGAGGGAACATATCATGGAAAACTTGCCTGCGGATCGCGTAAGGACTAATCCAGCATTCCACACAACGGGCGTTGATTTTTGCGGACCCTTTTATCACAAGTCGGAAGTCAGAAGCAGGCCTCCTATCAAATGTTACATCGCTGTCTTCGTATGCTTTAGCACCAAAGCAACTCATTTGGAAGTTGTTCGGGATCTATCTACAGAATCCTTTCTGGCAGCATTAAGGCGTTTTATAAGCCTACGTCCCAAACCTCGAATCATCTGGTCAGACAACGCTACAAATTTTGTAGGAGCAAAAAATTAGCTTTTGGAGCTTCGGCAAATGTTCCTCAGCGATCCTCATACGTCGGCTGTGTCACATCTCTGCGTTTCTAGTGGAATCGATTGGAAATTCATCCCCCCTCGCTCACATCATTTTGGGGGTTTGTGGGAGGCGGCTGTTAAAGCAGCTAAACATCATTTTCATCGCACCATTAAGGTGGCCGCTTGGCCGCATTGAGAGCGTCATCCCAGGAAAAGATGGAACCATCAGAGTAGCCGTCATCCGCACTCAAAGAGGCCTTTTCAAGAGGTCCGTTGGAAAAATAGCGGTTCTGCCCCTTCAGGATGGATCTGTTGAAAGCCTTTGCCTTCCAACGGGGGGTGAATGTTCGGAGCAGAACCCAGCCGATTAGCTGCTTGCCAAATAGCACCTAATTCTTGGCCCTCAGCCGCTTATTTTGTTTGTTACTTATGTCTATGTCACTCATTTGTTTGTTAAAGCTTGGCGCTTGCTTGCCCTGCTAAACGCTCTCTGCCAGCTCGCTCTTCGCTATCTCCGCTTTGCGTCTGCCTACCGACGTCAGCCGAGCGAAGCTGCGCTTAGCGATCGGAGCGGCAATGTAAAGGGCAGGCAAGCCACACTTGCAATTTGGATGTCACGCATTAAAGAACATATCGTAATTTTATTTCTGCGCCGAGTTTTATTTAATTCGAAATAATTAGTCGGCCGATTGGGGATAAAAAACATTATCTCCACAGCTGCAATACTTCGTATATTGTTTTAATACAACCCCCTCTATGGCACATGATTATTATTGTCCATATGAGCTAGTTTTCGGTAAGACTTCAAACTTACCAGTTCAATTTAATACTATAGATAGAATAGCACCTCTATATAACATAGATGATTACTCTAAAGAGAGTAAATATAGATTAGAAATAGCATATAAACGAGCAAAGATTATGCTCGAGGAGCATAAAATTAAAAACGAGGGGGAACGTTGTAAGTTGCTGCGGAGACCGCAACTCTACGGTTATACCCGATACTAAGTCAGTATGGCTCTCCTCCGGCAGACGCAGCTAATATTAAACGACACGACAAAGAGTGCGTGCGAGAGAGACAGAAAATCAGTCTGAGCGTGCCGTCGGGCGCTGCGTAGCCACTGCAAATTGATTTGTTCCTATTGGCTATAAAAATTATCTGATCTAAAACAGATTCAGCAGTCTGATAGATATGGTCATTATCTATGATTCTGCGTTTTTAGTTTTCTCGATCTGGTCTGATGAGCTCGTGAGGTGGCTCAAAGGGGGCCTAGCTGAGGCCACCGGACGGGTCGCAGGTTGCGGATAGCGAACGACCTACCTATATACAGGTCATATAGGTAGGTCAGCTGCGAATAATCGGACTCCCTAGGGAGAGTATCGAAAATAAGCAGCCCCGGACAGCCAGCGGGTGTTCGCGAAGTAGCAACACTGACGATGCGCTTGTGGTGCCGCCTCGTATAAGTAGCTCACACACTCCCCTATCCCTACACACTACCTACCCACATCCCAACCCCCCACATTCAGCTCACACCGGGCCGGACTAAGAGTGTTATTCGACCCGTGCCGAGAGTCAGCCTGGCTGGGGGCCCGGTATATAAAACTAGCCCAGTCGTTAACGGAGAGCTCAGGGACTTGGCAGCCCCCTGTTCTAAGTATGCCTTGTCCGGGCAACGTGGATCTCTGCCCGGACGGACCGTACCCCTTCTCTGCAGCTCGTGGGAAAAAGAATGGAAGAATTTAAAAACAAAAAAAATGAGTCTGGCACTCCCCAAATGCCAACAGGGAGCAATCCCAAACAGGGGAAGGCAGCGGCCCAAAGGCCTGGCCCGACCCGCAAATCAGCAGGGAAAACCTGCGCGGCGGAAGATGCTAGGGAGAGCCCAAAGGGGTCCCATCCCGGTGTCGGGGTGGGTGGTGAATTGGCTCCCAAAATCGATACCTTGGCAGAGTGGCTGTGCAATCCTGCGGCTGCTCTGCCTGCTGGTAAAGTGGCGGGTGATGAGTCACCATCTACTAGTGTCCAAGCCAAATCTTTTACATATGCCGATAGAAGGAGTGCTGCCAATATACTCCGTCCGCAGAACGCAAGCCAGATGTCCAGCCCGACGGACAAATAGATAAAGAAGGTTGAGTGGGCCTCGAAGGTGCTGCCGAACTTTGGCAAGGAAGCACCGAAGAAGGAAGCCCCTCAGCCAAAAAGGCAGCGCTCACAAGAGACTCCGGGGCCGATACCGAAGCGCTCCAGAGTGCTGCCTAACACATCATTCGCGCAGATTGCCAGAGAAAGGACGCTGATTGGCGTCCTGGACAAAGGCAGCGCGGACTCCCGGATACCTAGAAACCAGTGGAAGTGGGTGGAAGCGGCACTGGCCGACCGCTGCTTCGAGCTGCTGGAAAAGCAGCCTGGCCCCCCCCCCCGTCTGCAAAGACATGGGCTGGTACCAGGGCTGCATAAAAATCGTAGCCTGTGAAGACGAGCGCTCCGTACAGCTGTACAAAGCAGCGGTAGCGCAAGTCGGGGAAGTCTACCCAGGGGCGAAGCTCGTCGCTGTAGACTGGAGCGAAGTGCCCAGTAGACCAAGGGCGAGAGTCTGGGTGCCCGCCTCCATGAAGGAGCCGGAGCGCATCCTAAAAATGTTGCAAAGATGCAACCCCCACCTCCCAACAGCAGATTGGAAGGTGGTCAAAGTTGAGACGACACAGGGCCCCACAAACCAGGCGGTGGTCGTCCTCAACAAAGAGTCGCTGGCCCCGATTGAGGCTGCCAAAGGCGAGCTCAATTTTGGGTTCAGCTCTGTGACCGTAAAGGTCTACAAGTCGGATGCGGCGGCCGAGGCACGTCCTGTCGACAAGCCAGTTGAGCAGGACGCTGCCTCGGAGATCGAAGCACCCGACGATCACACAGAGATAGACCCAGAGGGCTACTCCGCCGATGGCACGCTGAGATGCGACTTCGAGGCGATGTGTTGCCACGAGGAAGTCGAGGATGATCCGGATGCCGACATTACAGTGGTGGAGAACACTAAGGATGTCCTTGAGGCTCCTTCAGATGCCTTCAGGAGCTCGAACACAAATGTAAGGGGTGAGTCACTTTTCAGCTTCATCCTCAACTCAAATCTATTTATTTGTAATCGGGGCAACGACCCCACTTTTATAATTAAAAATCGACAGGAGGTTATTGACATCACCCTAGTGTCTTCCAACCTGTTAGACATAGTCAAGAGTTGGCAAGTCCTTGATGACCACTCTTTCTCTGACCACAGATACATCGAGACCACACTATCCCTCGAGTGTCCGAAACCTAAGGACTATATTAATCCCAGGAAAGCCAACTGGGAAAAATATAGCTCAGCCCTGGAGGACTTTCTCCCCTCCAAAGCACCATCATGCCCTGACACAAAAGACGACCTAGATCGCCTAGTGAACAGGTTCACAGAGGCATGCAACAAAGCCTTCGCGGCAGCGTGCCCCTCTAGCAAACCTAGGGGAAAAAGAAACCCCCCTGGTGGTCAAAACAAATAGACATCCTACGTAAAAGCTGCAGGACCCTCTTCAACAGGGCCAAAAGCGCGAACGAGGAGAGCCACTGGGCAGACTACAAAATCAGTCTGTCACTATATAAAAAGGAAACAAGGAAAGCAAAAAGGGCCCCTTGGCAAAAATTTTGCTCGGAAATTGAGGAAACGTCAGAGGCCGCAAGGCTTGGCAAGATTCTCTCAAAAACTAACCCCTCGGTAGGGTATCTTAAAAGGAATGACGGCACGTGGACTAACTCCAGTGAGGAGTCCCTGCAGATTCTACTAGACACACATTTTCCAGGGTGCACAACCATCGAGACGGCACATCTTCCAGGAGAGGGACCGGTAACCTCGATGGATCACATCCTCACAAAAGGTAACATAAGCTGGGCAATAAACAGCTTCAACCCGTTCAAATCGCCAGGCCCAGACCAGGTAATCCCGGCCCAACTTCAGAAGGCCGGGGATACGGCCATCAACTGGCTACAAGGTATCTTCAGGAAGATACTGGCTGTGGGTACAATCCCGCGAACATGGCTTAAGGCAAAGATAGTCTTCATTCCCAAAGCTGGGAAAGCCTCGCACTCAGCTGCAAAAGACTTTAGACCAATCAGCCTATCGTCCTTCCTTCTCAAAACCTTTGAGAGACTCGTCGGGCCGCAACTGAGGACAACTATACACCCTCAGTTGCTGTCAGGCGCACAGCATGCCTACCGGAAAGGAAAATCCACGGAAACGGCTCTTCATGAAGTGATCTCAGCGGTAGAGAAATCTCTGCATCACAAAGAGTACTCACTCATAGCCTTTCTCGATATTGAGGGAGCTTTCAACAACGTTGTACCGGGCGCCATTACAGAAGCCCTGACTGACCTGGGGGTGGACCGTCACTTGGTGATGCTCATTGATCAATTGCTCACATGCAGGACGGTGACATCATCGATGGGATCGTCCGCCCAGTCAAGGTATGTCAACAGAGGCACCCCGCAAGGTGGTGTCCTGTCTCCTCTTCTGTGGAACATAGCAGTCAACAAGATTCTATGTGACCTGGAAGGGGGGGCTGCAATGTCGTGGCCTATGCGGACGACGTTGCGATTATCTTCTCGGGGAAATACCCCCAAACACTGTGCGACTTAATGTCCACAAAGCTAGCGCAACTGTCGGATTGGACAGAATCGCGCGGTCTGGGAGTAAATCCCTCAAAAACGGAACTCGTACTATTCACAAATAAATACAAGGTCCCGCCCCTCAACCCTCCAATACTACAAGGATGCAGGCTCTCCTTTAGCGTCAGTGCCAGTTACTTAGGGTTGGTAATTGACAAGAAGCTTAGCTGGAACCTGAATGTCAAAGACAGAGTGAAGAAGGCAATGACTGCACTCTACGCATGCAAAAAAGCTATTGGGCTAAGATGGGGAATGATCCCAAGCATAGTCCAATGGATATATCAAGCTATAGTTAGACCAATACTACTCTACGGAGTTACGGTGTGGTGGCCGGCCCTATCAAAAAGGGCGATCACCAAGCAACTGGGCAAAGTCCAGCGGACTGCCGCCCTATGCATCAGCGGTGCTCTTCGCACCACCCCAAATGATGCGCTAAATGCCATCCTATGCCTACAGAGCCTTGACCTCGCAGGAAAGGAACGGGCAGAAGCAGCAGCAATACGTCTAAGAGACTCAGATCAATGGGTGACACAGTGCATAGGTCACTCAGCCATATTAAATAATAGCAGTACCGTCCCCTCAAAAACAGTATACCAAGTTCCAAGAGAGTACACAGACACTCCCTTCGACACAATCATCCCTCACAGAGACGAATGGCTCGAGGGACTCCCAGGCCCAGATGGGGCCATAAACATCTTCACAGATGGATCAAAGCTGGACGACAGATTCGGAGGGGGAATCTACTCTGAACAGCTAAGCATAAGGCATTCCTTCAGACTCCCAGATCATTGCAGTGTCTTTCAAGCGGAAGTCATAGCAATCAGGGAGGCTCTAGACTGCCTACAAGCGGCTGCCGTCACGGCAACCAAGCTAAACATTTATAGCGACAGCCAGGCTGCGATCAAATCGCTGAGCGCGATTTCCTCGAACTCGGCCACCGTGGCAGACTGCCGCAAATCTCTGCACGAGATGGCTCAGCAATTTGCTATTAGCCTGATTTGGGTCCCGGGCCACCGGGACATCGAGGGCAACTGTATAGCGGACGAGCTGGCCAGATCTGGCACTACAATCCCCCTTCTCCAAGACAAGGAGGATATCTGTATGCCGATGGCCACCTGTAAGCTCATTATAAGGGAGCAATACAAGCGACTAAACAACGATATGTGGCAAACAGTGCCACGATGTCGCACAACTCGGCAAACATGGCCGACCATGGACATGAAGCGCACCTCCGAGCTCCTCAAGTTAAGCAGGAAAAGGTGCAGCGTGGTCACACGTTCCCTCACGGGACACTGGCTAATAGGCACCCACGCTAACAGGCTGGGGGCCCCACATAACGATTTTTGTCGCAGCTGTAGAGACGAGGAAGAGGAGGAGACGGTGGAACATCTGTTCTGCTCCTGCCCAGCTCTCAGCAGAAGAAGGCTACAGCACCTGGGCTCAGCCTTTCTACACGACATCTCAGAGATGTCCAAACTATGTCCCAGGAGGATAGCGAACTTTGTGAGAGCATCTGGCTGGGATAATTGCTGACAGGAAGTCTCACAACGCAGGAAGGAAATGATCCTATGCTGTATCACAACGGGCCGAAACCGGCCTAAGTGTGACGGGTTCCGAGCGAGCCCGGCAGCCGCCTCAACCTAACCTAACCTAGTTTTCTCGAATGTGCAATATTGTGGATGCAACAGATTTTCGTCCTTTGTGTGGGCGGAAGGGGGTGGGGCGAAATTTTGAGATACAGGTTTTATAGTAAGATCTAACAGTAGTGCGGATACCAATTTGGTTACTCTAGCGTTAATTGTCTCTGAGATTTTTGAATATTCCCAGATTTTCGTCCATTTGGTTGCTCTACCTTTTATAGTCTCTGAGATCTAGGCGCTAATGTTTTACTCTAAGCAAAGCCGGCTATACTACGTGTGTGTTAGAGAGAGACAGGGCGAGAAAAAATGAAATTGCTTTCTTGATGCTGGCTATACTAATAATACGATCCAATTCAGATTCTGCAGTCTGAAAGATATGGTCATTCTCTACAATTCTACGTTTTTGGTTTTCTCATATCTTTAAAATTGTGGATGCCACAGATTTTCGTCCTTTGTGGGGGCGGAAGTGGGCGGGGCGAAGTTTTGAAATATTTTTTTAGCAGTGACATATTACAGAAATCTGGATCCAAAACATCGTTGCTCTAGCTCTTATAGTCTTTGAGCACTAGGCGCTGAAGGGGACGGACGGACGGACGGACGGACGGACGGACGGACGGACGGACGGACGGACGGACAGACAGACAGGGCTCAATCGACTCGGCTATTGATGCTGATCAAGAATATATATACTTTATGGGGTCGGAAACGATTCCTTCTGGACGTTACACACATCCACTTTTACCACAAATCTAATATACCCCAATACTCGTTTTGAGTTTTGGGTATAATAAACAGCTATATGATTTAAAGTTAAAAGTTTTAAATTTAGCTGTAGGAGATAAAGTTTTATTGAAAAATGAAACAGGTCATAAGCTAGATTTTAAATATATAGGACCATATAGAGTGGAAAGTATCGGAGAAAGAGACAACGTCATAATCTCCGATAATAAAAACAAAACTCAGAAAGTCCATAAGGATAGGTTAAATATTTGCAATTCTTAATCATTTTTAGTGTGGCCATACATAAATATAAACCATAAAAATATATTATTCTGCATTTATATTCAAATAACTTTTAAATTTTATCAATACTAATTCAAGTTCAATACTCTAATAATTAACTTAGAAAAAAAATATATAAATTTTCTTTTTAAGAATACATAACTACATATATACAAAAAGCTAAAAATAAAATAACTTCATTAGATTACGTTATTTTTCAAAAGGAGGGAGATGTAGTATGCTCATATTAAATTAAATATAATATACACATTCACATAAAGTATTCATTATTTCGAATACCCACTGTACTGACGGTACTTAAAGAATACACACTGTAACACTTTGTTTCAGTGTTTACGTAACAATAAAGTCCCAGACATTCTGGGTGATCGTATTACGATTCACTCAAGAATGCCTCGAGCGACCCAAGTGCAGCGTCAGCATGTTCCCATGACTTGACGGCACTAATATACATGCACACACACATATATCTTCCCTCGCGCTCTCGCTGCCAACAGCGCTGAGCATATTCACACATATACATACTAACATATAAGAGATAAGAACACATAGTTCTGCCGCTCCGCTGCCGGCGTCACTGGCAGCGCAGCTCCGCGGCTTTTGGCTTATGAAAGCCCAAACACAATTGTTAAATTTAATCAACAAGAACCAACAAATCAAATCGGAGGGATAACTCCCGAAAGATCAAAATAAAGAAATACACATATATTTTTACAAAGAATTATACTTCTTACCACAGGGCAATAAAATAATAAAATCATTAAGAGTAGCGCTACTCAGGCCGGTGACCAAAATAGACAAAGAAAAAGATCAAGAAGCTATACTGTTTACATATCATGACGATCCCATACAAGGAGGTCATACAGGCATTACAAGAACGCTAGCGAAAATTAAAAGACACTTCTATTGGAAAAACATGACCCGTCATGTCAAAGAGTACGTACGTAAATGTCAGAAATGCCAAATGTCGAAAACAACAAGACATACCAAGACACCCTTAACCATAACAAACACACCAATATATGCTTTTGACAGAATGATAATAGACACAATTGGTCCATTACCACGAACAGAAAATGGTAACGAATATGTAGTAACACTAATATGTGATCTTACAAAATATTTAGTAGCCATTCCAGTTGCAAACAAAAGCGCAACAACAGTCGCAAAAGCTATATTTGAATCTTTTATTCTGAAGTACGGTCCGATGAAGACGTTCATCACGGACATGGGAACAAAATACAGAAGCCTGCAGGCTTGCAATTGCCGACCGATGTACCAGAACGTCGTAATGCAGCATTGGTTGTTTCAAACGAAAGGGATGTATCGTACGATTGCAAATTTCAAAACTCATTCGGATCCATGCAGCGCGTCTTTGCTTACATATATCGATTCTACATTTTCAAGGACAAAGGCATAGCGCGGTCGAAGGGTCAACTTACCGTAATCGACATCAAAAATGGTACGCATTTGCTCATAAGGGCAATACAGCAGCAACATTTTTCGGAAGAGATAAGGGCCCTCGCCAGCAAACAGGCCCTACCCCCAAAAAGCACGATGGCCTCACTGAATCCATTTCTGGATAGCTTTGGATTGCTGCGTGTTGGAGGCCGCCTCCAAAATGCCGAATTGGACTACGACGCGAAGCACCCGATCCTGCTTCCTAAGGGACATCCTGTCACTGTCTCTATTATTATCTTCTTTCACGAAAGGTTTCTCCACGCAGGAGCTCAAGGATTGCTCGGACTGCTTCGGCAAAAATTCTGGCCTATTGGTGGACGCAAATATGTTGCGGGAATCATTCGCAAATGTGTTAGATGCTTTCGTTTGAAGCCAGTGCTGAGGGAACATATCATGGAAAACTTGCCTGCGGATCGCGTAAGGACTAATCCAGCATTCCACACAATGGGCGTTGATTTTTGCGGACCCTTTTATCACAAGTCGGAAGTCTGCCTACCGACGTCAGCCGAGCGAAGCTGCGCTTAGCGATCGGAGCGGCAATGTAAAGGGCAGGCAAGCCACACTTGCAATTTGGATGTCACGCATTAAAGAACATATCGTAATTTTATTTCTGCGCCGAGTTTTATTTAATTCGAAATAATTAGTCGGCCGATTGGGGATAAAAAACATTATCTCCACAGCTGCAATACTTCGTATATTGTTTTAATACAACCCCCTCTATGGCACATGATTATTATTGTCCATATGAGCTAGTTTTCGGTAAGACTTCAAACTTACCAGTTCAATTTAATACTATAGATAGAATAGCACCTCTATATAACATAGATGATTACTCTAGAGACAGTAAATATAGATTAGAAATAGCATATAAACGAGCAAAGATTATGCTCGAGGAGCATAAAATTAAAAACGAGGGGGAACGTTGTAAGTTGCTGCGGAGACCGCAACTCTACGGTTATACCCGATACTAAGTCAGTATGGCTCTCCTCCGGCAGACGCAGCTAATATTAAACGACACGACAAAGAGTGCGTGCGAGAGAGACAGAAAATCAGTCTGAGCGTGACGTCGGGCGCTGCGTAACCACTGCAAATTGATTTGTTCCTATTGGCTATAAAAATTATCTGATCTAAAACAGATTCAGCAGTCTGATAGATATGGTCATTATCTATGATTCTGCGTTTTTAGTTTTCTCGAATGTGCAATATTGTGGATGCAACAGATTTTCGTCCTTTGTGTGGGCGGAAGGGGGTGGGGCGAAATTTTGAGATACACGTTTTATAGTAAGATCTAACAGGAGTGCGGATACCAATTTGGTTACTCTAGCGTTAATTGTCTCTGAGATTTGTGAATATTCCCAGATTTTCGTCCATTGCGGGGGCGGAAGGAGGTGTGGCGAAATTTTGAAACAAACTCGTCTCGGTCCGATATATTAGGAGTATGGATACCAAATTTGGTTGCTCTACCTTTTATAGTCTCTGAGATCTAGGCGCTAATGTTTTACTCTAAGCAAAGCCGGCTATACTACGTGTGTGTTAGAGAGAGACAGGGCGAGAAAAAATGAAATTGCTTTCTTGATGCTGGCTATACTAATAATACGATCCAATTCAGATTCCGCAGTCTTAAAGATATGGTCATTCTCTACAATTCTACGTTTTTGGTTTTCTCATATCTTTAAAATTGTGGATGCCACAGATTTTCGTCCTTTGTGGGGGCGGAAGTGGGCAGCGCGAAGTTTTGAAATATTTTTGTAGCAGTGACATATCACAGAAGTCTGGATCCAAAACATCGTTGCTCTAGCTCTTATAGTCTTTGAGCACTAGGCGCTGAAGGGGACGGACGGACGGACGGACGGACAGACGGACAGACAGACAAGGCTCAATCGACTCGGCTATTGATGCTGATCAAGAATATATATACTTTATGGGGTCGGAAACGATTCCTTCTGGACGTTACACACATCCACTTTTACCACAAATCTAATATACCCCAATACTCATTTTGAGTATCGGGTATAATGAAAAAGAAAACGAGAGGGAACGTTGTGAGTTGCTGCGGACACCGCAACTCTACAGTTATACCCGATACTAAGTCAGAATGGCTCTCCTTCGGCAGACGCCGCTAATATTAAACGACACGACAAAGAGTGCGTGCGAGAGAGACAGAAAATCAGTCTGAGCGTGACGTCGGGCGCTGCGTAACAACTGCAAATTGATTTGTTCCTATTGGCTATAAAAATGATCCGATCTGATCCAGATT
Organism: Drosophila miranda; assembly: GCF_003369915.1. Classification (NCBI taxonomy): domain Eukaryota; kingdom Metazoa; phylum Arthropoda; class Insecta; order Diptera; family Drosophilidae; genus Drosophila; species Drosophila miranda. Next base: position 47,517,730 of record NW_022881603.1, read on the forward strand.
CAGGAATCTGATAGATGTGGTCATTATCTATGATTCTGCGTTTTAGTTTTCTCGTATCTTCTATATTGTGGATGCAACAGATTTTCGTCCTTTGTGTGGGCGGAAGGGGGTGGGGCGAAATTTTGAGATACACGTTTTATAGTAAGATCTAACAGGAGTGCGGATACCAATTTGGTTACTCTAGCGTTAATTGTCTCTGAGATTTGTGAATATTCCCAGATTTTCGTCCATTGCGGGGGCGGAAGGAGGTGTGGCGAAATTTTGAAACAAACTCGTCTCGGTCCGATATATTAGGAGTATGGATACCAAATTTGGTTGCTCTACCTTTTATAGTCTCTGAGATCTAGGCGCTAATGTTTTACTCTAAGCAAAGCCGGCTATACTACGTGTGTGTTAGAGAGAGACAGGGCGAGAAAAAATGAAATTGCTTTCTTGATGCTGGCTATACTAATAATACGATCCAATTCAGATTCCGCAGTCTTAAAGATATGGTCATTCTCTACAATTCTACGTTTTTGGTTTTCTCATATGTTTAAAATTGTGGATGCCACAGATTTTCGTTCTTTGTGGGGGCGGAAGTGGGCGGGGCGAAGTTTTGAAATATTTTTGTAGCAGTGACATATCACAGAAGTCTGGATCCAAAACATCGTTGCTCTAGCTCTTATAGTGTTTAAGCACTAGGCGCTGAAGGGGACGGACAGACGGACGGACGGACGGACGGACGGACAGACAGACAGGGCTCAATCGACTCGGCTATTGATGCTGATCAAGAATATATATACTTTATGGGGTCGGAAACGATTCCTTCTGGACGTTACACACATCCACTTTTACCACAAATCTAATATACCCCAATACTCGTTTTGAGTTTTGGGTATAATAAACAGCTATATGATTTAAAGTTAAAAGTTTTAAATTTAGCTGTAGGAGATAAAGTTTTATTGAAAAATGAAACAGGTCATAAGCTAGATTTTAAATATATAGGACCATATAGAGTGGAAAGTATCGGAGAAAGAGATAACGTCATAATCTCCGATAATAAAAACAAAACTCAGAAAGTCCATAAGGATAGGTTAAAGATTTGCAATTCTTAATCATTTTTAGTGTGGCCATACATAAATATAAACCATAAAAATATATTATTCTGCATTTATATTCAAATAACTTTTAAATTTTATCAATACTAATTCAAGTTCAATACTCTAATAATTAACTTAGAAAAAAAAATATATAAATTTTCTTTTTAAGAATACATAACTACATATATACAAAAAGCTAAAAATAAAATAACTTCATTAGATTACGTTATTTTTCAAAAGGAGGGAGATGTAGTATGCTCATATTAAATTAAATATAATATATACATTCACATAAAGTATTCATTATTTCGAATACCCACTGTACTAACGGTACTTAAAGAATACACACTGTAACACTTTGTTTCAGTGTTTACGTAACAATAAAGTCCCAGACATTCTGGGTGATCGTATTACGATTCACTCAAGAATGCCTCGAGCGACCCAAGTGCAGCGTCAGCATGTTCCCATGACTTGACGGCACTAATATACATGCACACACACATATATCTTCCCTCGCGCTCTCGCTGCCAACAGCGCTGAGCATATTCACACATATACATACTAACATATAAGAGATAAGAACACATAGTTCTGCCGCTCCGCTGCCGGCGTCACTGGCAGCGCAGCTCCGCGGCTTTTGGCTTATGAAAGCCCAAACACAATTGTTAAATTTAATCAACAAGAACCAACAAATCAGATCGGAGGGATAACTCCCGAAAGATCAAAATAAAGAAATACACATATATTTTTACAAAGAATTATACTTCTTACCACAGGGCAATAAAATAATAAAATCATTAAGAGTAGCGCTACTCAGGCCGGTGACCAAAATAGACAAAGAAAAAGATCAAGAAGCTATACTGTTTACATATCATGACGATCCCATACAAGGAGGTCATACAGGCATTACAAGAACGCTAGCGAAAATTAAAAGACACTTCTATTGGAAATACATGACCCGTCATGTCAAAGAGTACGTACGTAAATGTCAGAAATGCCAAATGTCGAAAACAACAAGACATACCAAGACACCCTTAACCATAACAAACACACCAATATATGCTTTTGACAGAATGATAATAGACACAATTGGTCCATTACCACGAACAGAAAATGGTAACGAATATGTAGTAACACTAATATGTGATCTTACAAAATATTTAGTAGCCATTCCAGTTGCAAACAAAAGCGCAACAACAGTCGCAAAAGCTATATTTGAATCTTTTATTCTGAAGTACGGTCCGATGAAGACGTTCATCACGGACATGGGAACAGAATACAAAAATTCCATAATAAATGACCTGTGCAAATATTTAAAAATGGACTATATAACGTCTACAGCACATCAGTATGGAACAGTATAAAGAAGTCACAGAACTTTTAATGAATATATTCGTTCATATATATCTGTTGACAAAACAGATTGGGACGTATGGATTCCATATTTCGTTTACTGTTTTAACACGACACCCTCTATGGCACATAATTATTGTCCATATGAACTAGTTTACGGCAAGCAAAGCAACTTGCCACAATATTTTAATAGCATAGATAGAATAGATCCATTATACAATATAGATGACTATTCTAAAGAACCAAATTTAGATTAGAAACAGCTTTTAAAAGAGCAAGAATAATGTAAGAAACACATAAAGCTAAGAATAAGGAATACTATGATAGGAAAATAGCTACTATAGACATAAACATAGGAGATAAAGTCCGTTTAAAAAATTAAACAGGACATAAATTAGATCATATTGGACCATTTGAGGTTATAGAAATAGAAAATAATAATAATATAGTCATAAAAAGGATAAAAATAAACTACATAAAGTACATAAGGATAGGTTAAAGAAATATATTAATTGAAAGCTTTCATGAAAAAGGTCTGATCAACGTATAAATAAAACATTCTATAAAAAAAAAAATCGAATAACAACGATTTTTCTAATTATTAACACAAAAGACAAGATATATAAATTCGAAAAAATTATATACAATAAGTCGTAATACACTACACTTTTAAATAACTCTATATGAGTATGTACGTTATTTCTCTAAAAAGGGAGGTGTAATATGCCTACCCAGTATATTGTAGTGTATTCAAGCATTAAATACTGTGTGACACTTTGTCATAATTAAAATAAATAAAATGACCACAAATAAACATACAAACATTCCAGCGCACGTGTAACTCGATCAGCCTCTTATGTGCAGACCGATAGCGTCGCGTCGGAACCGCTGAGCATGCACCTTGCAGCCAGCTCGCCAGTGGTCACGTTGTATGTATATCATATGTCCATGCCTTCTGCAGACACATACATATATCCAATACGTAGATATAAGAACAATATGTATCAGCTCAAGTCAGAATAAAGAGACAGCAGTCAGATAACGCGAATTAAACGAGGCGGACGCTCCGCAGCTAGCTACTAAAAACTGAACTATCTTACAATGGCATTAAATCCCTAAGAAAAAGGGAACCACCGCAACTATATGGCACCTGCACTTATATAGAACCCTTCCATACCAGCCACTTGTAATTATAAGGCAGCTCGGCACCTATAAAGCACCCACGCTCCAGGAAATGTGACACTCCCGCAAATTTTGGGCACTAGAAACAACATGGCACTAAATTCCAAAGAAAAAGGAAACCACCGCAACTATATGGCACCTGCACATATATATAACCCTTCCCTACCTGACACTTGTATTTATAAGGCAGATCCGCACCTATAAAGCACCCACGCTCCAGGAAATGTGACACTCCCGCACATTTTGGACACAAGCACCAATATGGAACTAAATCCCAGACGTATTTCGTCAGCAGAGATAAGCTGTCCGGCAGGGGATATAAATTTCCCCCTTTTGGAGATAAGTTTTCTGCCAGCGGAGAAACGTAGTTCGTCAGCAGAGATAAATTATTTGCCAGCGGAGATAAGATATCTGTCAGCGGAGAAAAGATGTCTGTCGGCGGAGAAAAGTTTTCCGCCAGCGGATATAAATTTCCCGCCACAGGAAATAAATTTTCCGCCAGCGGAGAGACGTATTTCGTTAGCAGAGGTAAGTTGTCCGGCAGGGGATATAAACTTATGTTGTCCGGCAGGGGATATAGATTTCCCGCCACCGGAAATAAGTTTTCCTCCAGCGGAGAGACGTATTTCGTCAGCAGAGATAAGTTGTCTAGCAGGGGATATAGATTTCCCGCCACCGGAAATAAGTTTTCCGCCAGCGGAGAGACGTTTTTCGTCAGCAGAGATAAGTTGTCCGGCAGGGGATATAAATTTTCCCCTCTGGAGATAAGTTTTCTGCCAGCGGAGAATCATTGTTCGTCAGCGGAGATAAATTTTCTGCCAGCGGAGATAAGTTGTCCGCCAGCGGATATAGATTTCCCGCCACCGAAAATAAGTTTTCCGCCAGCGGAGAGACGTATTTCGTTAGCAGAGGTAAGTTGTCCGGCAGGGGATATAAACTTAAGTTGTCCGGCAGGGGATATAGATTTCCCGCCACCGGAAATAAGTTTTCCTCCAGCGGAGAGACGTATTTCGTCAGCAGAGATAAGTTGTCTAGCAGGGGATATAGATTTCCCGCCACCGGAAATAAGTTTTCCGCCAGCGGAGAGACGTTTTTCGTCAGCAGAGATAAGTTGTCCGGCAGGGGATATAAATTTCCCGCCGCTGGAGATAAGTTTTCTGCCAGCGGAGAGACGTATTTCGTCAGAAGAGATAAGTTGTCCGGCAGGGGATATAGATTTCCCGCCACCAGATATAAGTTTCCCGCCGCTGGAGATAAGTTTTCTGATAGCGGAGAGACGTATTTCGTCAGCAGAGATAAGTTGTCCGGCAGGGTATATAAATTTCCCGCCGCCGGAGGTAAATGTTCTGCCAGCGGAGATAAGATGTCTGAGAGCAGAGAAAAGTTTTCTGCCAGAGGATATAATTTTCCCGCCACCGGAAAAAAGTTGTCCGCCAGCGGAGAAACGTATATCGTCTGCGGGGATAAATTGTCCGTCTGGGGATATAAATTTCCCGCCGCCGGAGTTAAGTTTTCTGCCAGCGGATTATCGTTGTTCGTCAGCGGAGATAAATTGTCTGCCAGCGGAGATAAGTTGTCCGCCAGCGGATATAGATTTCCGTATTTCGTATTTCGTCAGCAGAGATAATTTGTCTGGCAGGGGATATAGATTTCCCGCCACCGGAAATAAGTTTTCCGCCAGCGGAGAAACGTAGTTCGTCAGCGGAGATAAATTGTCTGCCAGCGGAGATAAGTTGTTCGCCGGAGAGACGTATTTCGTCAGCAGAGATAAGTTGTCTGGCAGGGGATATAAATTTCCCGCCGCCGGAGATAAGTTTTCTGCCATCGGAGAGACGTATTTCGTCAGCAGAGGTAAGTTGTCCGGCAGGGTATATAAATTTCCCGCCGCCGGAGATAAGTTTTCTGCCATCGGAGAGACGTATTTCGTCAGCAGAGATAATTTGTCTGGCAGGGGATATAGATTTCCCGCCACCGGAAATAAGTTTTCCGCCAGCGGAGAAACGTAGTTCGTCAGCGGAGATAAATTGTCTGCCAGCGGAGATAAGTTGTTCGCCGGAGAGACGTATTTCGTCAGCAGAGATAAGTTGTCTGGCAGGGGATATAAATTTCCCGCCGCCGGAGATAAGTTTTCTGCCATCGGAGAGACGTATTCCGTCAGCAGAGATAAGTTGTCCGGCAGGGGATATATATTTCCCGCCACCGGAAATAAGTTTTCCGCCAGCGGAGAGACGTATTTCGTTAGCAGAGATAAGTTTTCCGCCAGCGGAAATAAGTTTTCCGCCAGCGGAGAAACGTAATTCGTATGCGGGGATAAATTGTCCGTCTGGGGATATAAATTTCCCGCCGCCGGAGGTAAATGTTCTGCCAGCAGAGATCAGTTTTCTACCGGCGGAGAAACGTAGTTCAACAGCGGAGATAAGTTGTCCGGCAGGATATATAAATTTCCCCCTCTGGAGAAATGTTTTCCGCCAGCGGAAATAAATTTCCCGCCACCGGAGATAAGTTTTTCGCCACCGGAGAGACGTATTTTGTCAGCAGAGATAAGTTGTCCGGCAGCGGAGATAAGATGTCTATCAGCGGAGAAAAGTTTTCCGCCAGCGGATATAAATTTCCCGCCAGCGGAGAGATGTTTTTTGTCAGCCGAGATAAGTTGTCCGGTAGGCGATATAAATTTCCCCCCCGGGAGAAAAGTTTTCCGCCAGCGGATAGAAATTTCCCGCCACCGAAAATAAGTTTTCCGCCAGCGAAGAGACGTATTTTGTCAGCAGAGATAAGTTGTCCGGCAGGGGATATAAATTTCCCGCCGCCGGAGGTAAATGTTCTGCCAGCGGAGATAACTTTTCTACCGGCGGAGAAACGTAGTTCAACAGCGGAGATAAGTTGTCCGGCAGGGGATATAAATTTCCCCCTCTGGAGAAAAGTTTTCCGCCAGCGCAAATAAATTTCCCGCCACCGGAGATAAGTTTTTCGCCAGCGGAGAGACGTATTTTGTCAGCAGAGATAAGATGTCCGGCAGCGGAGATAAGATGTCTGTCAGCGGAGAAAAGTTTTCCGCCAGCGGATATAAATTTCCCGCCAGCGGAGAGATGTTTTTTGTCAGCCGAGATAAGTTGTCCGGTAGGCGATATAAATTTCCCCTCCTGGAGAAAAGTTTTCCGCCAGCGGATAGAAATTTCCCGCCACCGGAGATAAGTTTTTCGCCAGAGGAGAGACGTATTTTGTCAGCAGAGATAAATTGTCTGGCAGCGAAAATAAGATGTCTGCCACCGCAGATAAGTTTTCCGCCAGCGGAGAGATGTATTTTGTCAGCAGAGATAAGATGTCCGGCAGGGGATATAAATTTCCCGCCGCCGGAGGTAAATGTTCTGCCAGCGGAGATAAGTTTTATGCCGGCGGAGAAACGTAATTCGTCAGCGGGGATAAATTGTCCGTCAGAGGATATTTCTGCCAGCGGAGAATCGTAGTTTGTCAGCGGAGATAAATTGTCTGCCAGCAGAGATAAGTTGTCCGCCAGCGGATATAAATTTCCCGCCGCCAGAGTTAAGTTTTCTGCCAGCGGAGAATCGTAGTTCGTCAGCGGAGATAAATTGTCTGCCAGCGGAGATAAGTTTTACGCCAGCAGATATAGATTTCCCGCCACCGGAAATAAGTTTTCCGCCAGCGAAGAGACGTATTTCTTCAACAGAGATAAGTTGTCCGGCAGGGGATATAAATTTGCCGCCGCCGGAGATAAGTTTTCTGCCAGCGAAGAGACGTATTTCGTCAGCAGAGGTAAGTTGTCCGGCAGCGGATATAGATTTCCCGCCACCGGAAATAAGTTTTCCGCCAGCGGAGAGACGTATTACGTGGGCAGAGATAAGTTGTCCGGCAGGGTATATAAATTTCCCGCCGCCGGAGGTAAATGTTCTGCCAGCGGAAATAAGTTTTCTGTCGGCGGAGAAACGTAGCTCGTCAGCGGAAATAAATTGTCTGCAATCGGAGATAAGATGTCTGTCAGCGGAGAAAAGTTCTCCGCCAGCGGATATAAATTTCCCGCCACCGGAATTAAGTTTTGTCTGCCAGCGGAGATAAGTTGTACGCCAGCGGATATAGATTTCCCGCCACCGGAAATAAGTTTTCCGCCAGCGAAGAGACGTATTTTGTCAGCAGAAATAAGATGTCCGCTGCCGGAAGTAAGCGTTCTGCCAGCGGAGATATGTTTTCGGCGGAGAAACGTTATTCGTCTGCGGGGATAAATTGTCCGTCTGGGGATATAAATTTCCCGCCGCAGGAGTTAAGTTTTCTGCAAGCGGAGAATCGGAGTTCGTCAGCGGATATACATTTTCTGCCAGCGGAGATAAAATGTCTGTTAGCAGAGAAAAGTTTGCCGTCAGAGAATATAAATTTCCCGCTGCCGGAGGTAAATGTTCTGCCAGCGGAGATAAGTTTTCTACCGGCGGAGAAACGTAGTTCAACAGCGGAGATAAGTTGTCCGGCATGGGATATAAATTTCCCCCCTGGTGAAAAGTTTCCCGCCACCGGAAATACGTTTTTCGCCATAGGAGAGACGTATTTTGTCAGCAGAGATCAATTGTCCGGCAGCGAAAATAAGATGTCTGTCAGCGGAGAAAAGTTTTCTGCCAGCGGATATAAATTACCCGCCACCGCAGATAAGTTTTCCGCCAGCGGAGAGATGTATTTTGTCAGCAGAGATAAGATGTCCGGCAGGGGACATCTTTCCGCTGGCGGAAAACTTTTCTCCGCTGACAGGCATCTTATCTCCGCTGCCGGACAACTTATCTCCGCTGACAAACTACGATTCTCCGCTGGCAGAAAACTTATCTCCGGTGGCAGAACATTTATATCCCCTGCCGGACATCTTATCTCTGCTGACAAAATACATCTCTCCGCTGGTGGAAAATTTATATCCGCTGGCGGAAAACTTTTCTCCCCTCACAGACATCTTATCTCCGCTGGCAGATAATGAATCTCCGCTGACGAACTACGTTCCGCCGTTGGCAGAACACTTATCTCCAGAGGGGAAAATTTATATCCCCTGCCGGACAACTTATTTCTGCTGACGAAATACTTGTCTCTGCGGGCGGAAAACTTATTTCCGGTGGCGGGAAATCTATATCCCCTGCCGGACAACTTATCTCTGCTGACGAAAAACGTCTCTCCGCTGGCGGAAAACTTACCTCCGGCGGCGGGAAATTTATATCCCCTGCCGGACAACTTATCTCTGCTGACGAAATACGTCTCTCCGGTGGCAGAAAACTTATTTCTGGTGGCGGGAATTTTATATCCCCTATTCTGCTGACGAAATACCTCTCTCCGCTGGCGGAAAACTTATTTCCGGTGGCGGAAAATCTATATCCGCTGGCGGACAAGTTATCTCCGTTTCTCCGCAGGCAGAAAATGTATCTCCGCTGGCAGAAAATTTACCTCCGGCGGCGGGAAATTTATATCCCCCGCCGGACAACTTATCTCTGCTGACAAAATACGTCTCTCCGCTGGCAAAAAACTTATTTCCGGTGGCGGAAAATCTATATCCGCTGGCGGACAACTTATCTCTGTTGGCAGACAATTTATGTCCGCTGACGAACTACGCTTCTCCGCTGGCAGAAAACTTATCTCCGCTCGTAGAACATTTACCTCCGGCGGTGGGAAATTTATATCCGCTGCCGGACATCTTATCTCTGCTGACAAAACACATCTGTCTGTCAGCGGAGAAAAGTTTTCTGCCAGCGGATATAAATTACCCGCCACCGCAGATAAGTTTTCCGCCAGCGGAGAGATGTATTTTGTCAGCAGAGATAAGATGTCCGGCAGGGGATATAAATTCCTCGCCGCCGGAAGTAAATGTTCTGCCAGCGGAGATAAGTTTTCTGCCGGCGGAGAATCGTAGTTCGTCAGCGGAGATAAGTTGTCCGTCAGCGGAGATAAGATGCCTGTCAGCGGAGAAAAGTTTTCCGCCAGAGCATATAAATTTCCCGCCAGCGGAGAGATGTATTTTGTCAGCAGAGATAAGATGTCCGGCAGGGGATATAAATTCCTCGCCGCCGGAAGTAAATGTTCTGGCAGCGGAGATAAGTTTTCTGTCAGCGGAGAAAAGATTTCCGCCAGCGGATATCAATTTTCCACCAGCGGAGAGATGTATTTTGTCAGCAGAGATAAGATGTCCGGCAGAGAAAGTTTTCCGTTCGCGGATATCAATTTCCCGCCAGCGGAGATAAGTTTTCTGGCAGCGGAGAATCGTAGTTCGTCAGCAGAGATAAGTTGTCCGGCAGCGGAGATAAGATGCCTGTCAGCGGAGAAAAGTTTTCCGCCAGCGGATATCAATTTTCCACCAGCGGAGAGATGTATTTTGTCAGCAGAGATAAGATGTCCGGCAGAGAAAGTTTTCCGTCCGCGGATATCAATTTCCCGCCACCGGATATAAGTTTTCCGCCAGCGGAGAGACGTATTTTGTCAGCAGAGATAAGTTGTCCGGCAGAGGAGATAAGATGTCTGTCAGCGGAAAAAGTTTTCCGCCAGCGGATATAAATTTCCCGCCACCGCAGATAAGTTTTCCGCCAGCGGAGAGATGTATTTTGTCAGCAGAGATAAGATGTAAGGCAGGGGATATGAATTCCTCGCCGCCGGAAGTAAATGTTCTGCCAGCGGAGAATCGTTTTCTTTTGGCGGAGAAACGTAGTTCGTCACCGGAGATAAGTTGTCCGGCAGGGAATATAAATATTCCCCTCTGGAGAAAAGTTTTCCGCCAGCGGATATCAATTCCCCGCCACCGGAGATAAGTTTTCCGCCAGCGGAGAGACGTATTTTGTCAGCAGAGATAAGTTGTCCGGCAGCGGAGATAAGATGTCTGTCAGCGGAGAAAAGATTTTTGCCAGCGGATATACATTTTCCACCAGCGGAGAGATGTATTATGTCAGCAGAGATAAGATGTCCGGCAGGGGATATAAATTCCTCGCTGCCGGAAGTAGATGTTCTGCCAGCGGAGATAAGTTTTCTGTCAGCGGAGAAAAGTTTTCCGCCAGCGGATATCAATTTTCCACCAGCGGAGAGATGTATTTTGTCAGCAGAGATAAGATGTCCGGCAGAGAAAGTTTTCCGTTCGCGGATATCAATTTCCCGCCAGCGGAGATAAGTTTTCTGGCAGCGGAGAATCGTAGTTCGTCAGCAGAGATAAGTTGTCCGGCAGCGGAGATAAGATGCCTGTCAGCGGAGAAAAGTTTTCCGCCAGCGGATATCAATTTTCCACCAGCGGAGAGATGTATTTTGTCAGCAGAGATAAGATGTCCGGCAGAGAAAGTTTTCCGTCCGCGGATATCAATTTCCCGCCACCGGATATAAGTTTTCCGCCAGCGGAGAGACGTATTTTGTCAGCAGAGATAAGTTGTCCGGCAGAGGAGATAAGATGTCTGTCAGCGGAAAAAGTTTTCCGCCAGCGGATATAAATTTCCCGCCACCGCAGATAAGTTTTCCGCCAGCGGAGAGATGTATTTTGTCAGCAGAGATAAGATGTAAGGCAGGGGATATAAATTCCTCGCCACCAGAGGTAAATGTTCTGCCAGCGGAGATACGTTTTCTTTTGGCGGAGAAACGTAGTTCGTCACCGGAGATAAGTTGTCCGGCAGGGGATATAAATATTCCCCTCTGGAGAAAAGTTTTCCGCCAGCGGATATCAATTCCCCGCCACCGGAGATAAGTTTTCCGCCAGCGGAGAGACGTATTTTGTCAGCAGAGATAAGTTGTCCGGCAGCGGAGATAAGATGTCTGTCAGCGGAGAAAAGATTTCCGCCAGCGGATATAAATTTTCCACCAGCGGAGAGATGTATTATGTCAGCAGAGATAAGATGTCCGGCAGGGGATATAAATTCCTCGCTGCCGGAAGTAGATGTTCTGCCAGCGGAGATAAGTTTTCTGCTAGCGGAGAATCGTAGTTCGTCAGCAGAGATAAGTTGTCCGGCAGCGGAAAGATGTCCCCTGCCGGACATCTTATCTCTGCTGACAAAATACATCTCTCCGCTGGCGGAAAACTTATCTGCGGTGGCGGGAAATTTATATCCGCTGGCGGAAAACTTTTTCCGCTGACAGACATCTTATCTCCTCTGCCGGACAACTTATCTCTGCTGACAAAATACGTCTCTCCGCTGGCGGAAAACTTATATCCGGTGGCGGGAAATTGATATCCGCGGACGGAAAACTTTCTCTGCCGGACATCTTATCTCTGCTGACAAAATACATCTCTCCGCTGGTGGAAAATTGATATCCGCTGGCGGAAAACTTTTCTCCGCTGACAGGCATCTTATCTCCGCTGCCGGACAACTTATCTCTGCTGACGAACTACGATTCTCCGCTGCCAGAAAACTTATCTCCGCTGGCGGGAAATTGATATCCGCGAACGGAAAACTTTCTCTGCCGGACATCTTATCTCTGCTGACAAAATACATCTCTCCGCTGGTGGAAAATTGATATCCGCTGGCGGAAAACTTTTCTCCGCTGACAGAAAACTTATCTCCGCTGCCAGAACATTTACTTCCGGCGGCGAGGAATTTATATCCCCTGCCGGACATCTTATCTCTGCTGACAAAATACATCTCTCCGCTGGCGGGAAATTTATATGCTCTGGCGGAAAACTTTTCTCCGCTGACAGGCATCTTATCTCCGCTGACGGACAACTTATCTCCGCTGACGAACTACGATTCTCCGCCGGCAGAAAACTTATCTCCGCTGGCAGAACATTTACTTCCGGCGGCGAGGAATTTATATCCCCTGCCGGACATCTTATCTCTGCTGACAAAATACATCTCTCCGCTGGCGGAAAACTTATCTGCGGTGGCGGGTAATTTATATCCGCTGGCAGAAAACTTTTCTCCGCTGGCAGAACATCTACTTCCGGCAGCGAGGAATTTATATACCCTGCCGGACATCTTATCTCTGCTGACATAATACATCTCTCCGCTGGTGGAAAATTTATATCCGCTGGCGGAAATCTTTTCTCCGCTGACAGACATCTTATCTCCGCTGCCGGACAACTTATCTCTGCTGACAAAATACGTCTCTCCGCTGGCGGAAAACTTATCTCCGGTGGCGGGGAATTTATATCCGCCGGCGGAAAACTTTTCTCCAGAGGGGAATATTTATATTCCCTGCCGGACAACTTATCTCCGGTGACGAACTACGTTTCTCCGCCAAAAGAAAACGATTCTCCGCTGGCAGAACATTTACTTCCGGCGGCGAGGAATTCATATCCCCTGCCTTACATCTTATCTCTGCTGACAAAATACATCTCTCCGCTGGCGGAAAACTTATCTGCGGTGGCGGGAAATTTATATCCGCTGGCGGAAAACTTTTTCCGCTGACAGACATCTTATCTCCTCTGCCGGACAACTTATCTCTGCTGACAAAATACGTCTCTCCGCTGGCGGAAAACTTATATCCGGTGGCGGGAAATTGATATCCGCGGACGGAAAACTTTCTCTGCCGGACATCTTATCTCTGCTGACAAAATACATCTCTCCGCTGGTGGAAAATTGATATCCGCTGGCGGAAAACTTTTCTCCGCTGACAGGCATCTTATCTCCGCTGCCGGACAACTTATCTCTGCTGACGAACTACGATTCTCCGCTGCCAGAAAACTTATCTCCGCTGGCGGGAAATTGATATCCGCGAACGGAAAACTTTCTCTGCCGGACATCTTATCTCTGCTGACAAAATACATCTCTCCGCTGGTGGAAAATTGATATCCGCTGGCGGAAAACTTTTCTCCGCTGACAGAAAACTTATCTCCGCTGCCAGAACATTTACTTCCGGCGGCGAGGAATTTATATCCCCTGCCGGACATCTTATCTCTGCTGACAAAATACATCTCTCCGCTGGCGGGAAATTTATATGCTCTGGCGGAAAACTTTTCTCCGCTGACAGGCATCTTATCTCCGCTGACGGACAACTTATCTCCGCTGACGAACTACGATTCTCCGCCGGCAGAAAACTTATCTCCGCTGGCAGAACATTTACTTCCGGCGGCGAGGAATTTATATCCCCTGCCGGACATCTTATCTCTGCTGACAAAATACATCTCTCCGCTGGCGGAAAACTTATCTGCGGTGGCGGGTAATTTATATCCGCTGGCAGAAAACTTTTCTCCGCTGACAGACAGATGTGTTTTGTCAGCAGAGATAAGATGTCCGGCAGCGGATATAAATTTCCCCCCCCCGGAGGTAAGTGTTCTACGAGCGGAGATAAGTTTTCTGCCAGCGGAGAAGCGTAGTTCGTCAGCGGAGATAAATTGTCTGCCAACAGAGATAAGTTGTCCGCCAGCGGATATAGATTTTCCGCCACCGGAAATAAGTTTTTTGCCAGCGGAGAGACGTATTTTGTCAGCAGAGATAAGTTGTCCGGCGGGGATATAAATTTCCCGCCACCGGAGGTAAATTTTCTGCCAGCGGAGATACATTTTCTGCCTGCGGGGAAACGGAGATATTTTGTCCGCCAGCGGATATAGATTTTCCGCCACCGGAAATAAGTTTTCCGCCAGCGGAGAGAGGTATTTCGTCAGCAGAATAGGGGATATAAAATTCCCGCCACCAGAAATAAGTTTTCTGCCACCGGAGAGACGTATTTCGTCAGCAGAGATAAGTTGTCCGGCAGGGGATATAAATTTCCCGCCGCCGGAGGTAAGTTTTCCGCCAGCGGAGAGACGTTTTTCGTCAGCAGAGATAAGTTGTCCGGCAGGGGATATAGATTTCCCGCCACCGGAAATAAGTTTTCCGCCCGCAGAGAGAAGTATTTCGTCAGCAGAGATAAGTTGTCCGGCAGGGGATATAAATTTTCCCCTCTGGAGATAAGTGTTCTGCCAACGGCGGAACGTAGTTCGTCAGCGGAGATTAATTATCTGCCAGCGGAGATAAGATGTCTGTGAGGGGAGAAAAGTTTTCCGCCAGCGGATATAAATTTTCCACCAGCGGAGAGATGTATTTTGTCAGCAGAGATAAGATGTCCGGCAGGGGATATAAATGTTCTGCCACCGGAGATAAGTTTTCTGCCAGCGGAGAATCGTAGTTTGTCAGCGGAGATAAGTTGTCCGGCAGCGGAGATAAGATGCCTGTCAGCGGAGAAAAGTTTTCCGCCAGCGGAAAGATGTCCCCTGCCGGACATCTTATCTCTGCTGACAAAATACATCTCTCCGCTGGCGGAAAACTTATCTGCGGTGGCGGGTAATTTATATCCGCTGGCAGAAAACTTTTCTCCGCTGACAGACATCTTATTTTCGCTGCCGGACAATTGATCTCTGCTGACAAAATACGTCTCTCCTATGGCGAAAAACGTATTTCCGGTGGCGGGAAACTTTTCACCAGGGGGGAAATTTATATCCCCTGCCGGACAACTTATCTCCGCTGTTGAACTACGTTTCTCCGCCGGTAGAAAACTTATCTCCGGTGGCAGAACATTTATATCCCCTGCCGGACATCTTATCTCTGCTGACAAAATACATCTCTCCGCTGGTGGAAAATTTATATCCGCTGGCGGAAAACTTTTCTCCCCTCACAGACATCTTATCTCCGCTGGCAGATAATTAATCTCCGCTGACGAACTACGTTCCGCCGTTGGCAGAACACTTATCTCCAGAGGGGAAAATTTATATCCCCTGCCGGACAACTTATCTCTGCTGACGAAATACTTCTCTCTGCGGGCGGAAAACTTATTTCCGGTGGCGGGAAATCTATATCCCCTGCCGGACAACTTATCTCTGCTGACGAAAAACGTCTCTCCGCTGGCGGAAAACTTATCCCGGCGGCGGGAAATTTATATCCCCTGCCGGACAACTTATCTCTGCTGACGAAATACGTCTCTCCGGTGGCAGAAAACTTATTTCTGGTGGCGGGAATTTTATATCCCCTATTCTGCTGACGAAATACCTCTCTCCGCTGGCGGAAAACTTATTTCCGGTGGCGGAAAATCTATATCCGCTGGCGGACAAGTTATCTCCGTTTCTCCGCAGGCAGAAAATGTATCTCCGCTGGCAGAAAATTTACCTCCGGCGGCGGGAAATTTATATCCCCCGCCGGACAACTTATCTCTGCTGACAAAATACGTCTCTCCGCTGGCAAAAAACTTATTTCCGGTGGCGGAAAATCTATATCCGCTGGCGGACAACTTATCTCTGTTGGCAGACAATTTATCTCCGCTGACGAACTACGCTTCTCCGCTGGCAGAAAACTTATCTCCGCTCGTAGAACATTTACCTCCGGGGGGGGAAATTTATATCCGCTGCCGGACATCTTATCTCTGCTGACAAAACACATCTGTCTGTCAGCGGAGAAAAGTTTTCTGCCAGCGGATATAAATTACCCGCCACCGCAGATAAGTTTTCCGCCAGCGGAGAGATGTATTTTGTCAGCAGAGATAAGATGTCCGGCAGGGGATATAAATTCCTCGCCGCCGGAAGTAAATGTTCTGCCAGCGGAGATAAGTTTTCTGCCGGCGGAGAATCGTAGTTCGTCAGCGGAGATAAGTTGTCCGTCAGCGGAGATAAGATGCCTGTCAGCGGAGAAAAGTTTTCCGCCAGAGCATATAAATTTCCCGCCAGCGGAGAGATGTATTTTGTCAGCAGAGATAAGATGTCCGGCAGGGGATATAAATTCCTCGCCGCCGGAAGTAAATGTTCTGGCAGCGGAGATAAGTTTTCTGTCAGCGGAGAAGAGTTTTCCGCCAGCGGATATCAATTTTCCACCAGCGGAGAGATGTATTTTGTCAGCAGAGATAAGATGTCCGGCAGAGAAAGTTTTCCGTTCGCGGATATCAATTTCCCGCCAGCGGAGATAAGTTTTCTGGCAGCGGAGAATCGTAGTTCGTCAGCAGAGATAAGTTGTCCGGCAGCGGAGATAAGATGCCTGTCAGCGGAGAAAAGTTTTCCGCCAGCGGATATCAATTTTCCACCAGCGGAGAGATGTATTTTGTCAGCAGAGATAAGATGTCCGGCAGAGAAAGTTTTCCGTCCGCGGATATCAATTTCCCGCCACCGGATATAAGTTTTCCGCCAGCGGAGAGACGTATTTTGTCAGCAGAGATAAGTTGTCCGGCAGAGGAGATAAGATGTCTGTCAGCGGAAAAAGTTTTCCGCCAGCGGATATAAATTTCCCGCCACCGCAGATAAGTTTTCCGCCAGCGGAGAGATGTATTTTGTCAGCAGAGATAAGATGTAAGGCAGGGGATATGAATTCCTCTCCCCCGGAAGTAAATGTTCTGCCAGCGGAGAATCGTTTTCTTTTGGCGGAGAAACGTAGTTCGTCACCGGAGATAGGTTGTCCGGCAGGGAATATAAATATTCCCCTCTGGAGAAAAGTTTTCCGCCAGCGGATATCAATTCCCCGCCACCGGAGATAAGTTTTCCGCCAGCGGAGAGACGTATTTTGTCAGCAGAGATAAGTTGTCCGGCAGCGGAGATAAGATGTCTGTCAGCGGAGAAAAGATTTCCGCCAGCGGATATAAATTTTCCACCAGCGGAGAGATGTATTATGTCAGCAGAGATAAGATGTCCGGCAGGGGATATAAATTCCTCGCTGCCGGAAGTAGATGTTCTGCCAGCGGAGATAAGTTTTCTGTCAGCGGAGAATCGTAGTTCGTCAGCAGAGATAAGTTGTCCGGCAGCGGAGATAAGATGCCTGTCAGCGGAGAAAAGTTTTCCGCCAGAGGATATCAATTTTCCACCAACGGAGAGATGTATTTTGTCAGCAGAGATAAGATGTCTTGCAGGAAATATAAATTTCCCGCCACCGGAGGTAAATGTTGTGTCAGCGGAGATACGTTTTCTGGCGGCGGAGAAACGTAGTTCGTCAGCGGAGATAAGTTGTCCTTCAGGGGATATAAATTTTCCCCTCTGGAGTAAAGTTTTCCGCCAGCGGATATCAATTTCCCGCCACCGGAGATAAGTTTTCCGCCAGCGGAGAGACGTATTTTGTCAACAGAGATAAGTTGTCCGGCAGCGGAGATGTCTGTCAGCGGAGAAAAGTTTTCCGCCAGCGGATATAAATTTCCCGCCACCGCAGATAAGTTTTCCGCCAGCGGAGAGATGTATTTTGTCAGCAGAGATAAGATGTCCGGCAGGGAATATAAATTCCTCGCCGCCGGAAGTAAATGTTCTGCCAGCGGAGAATCGTAGTTCGTCAGCAGAGATAAGTTGTCCGGCAGCGGAGATAAGATGCCTGTCAGCGGAGAAAAGTTTTCCGCCAGCGGATATCCATTTTCCACCAGCGGAGAGATGTATTTTGTCAGCAGAGATAAGATGTCCGGC
Source organism: Drosophila miranda (assembly GCF_003369915.1). NCBI lineage: Eukaryota > Metazoa > Arthropoda > Insecta > Diptera > Drosophilidae > Drosophila > Drosophila miranda. The sequence goes on from NW_022881603.1 coordinate 47,535,622, forward strand.
AGAGAAAGTTTTCCGTCCCCGGATATCAATTTCCCGCCACCGGATATAAGTTTTCCGCCAGCGGAGAGACGTATTTTGTCAGCAGAGATAAGTTGTCCGGCAGAGGAGATAAGATGTCTGTCAGCGGAAAAAGTTTTCCGCCAGCGGATATAAATTTCCCGCCACCGCAGATAAGTTTTCCGCCAGCGGAGAGATGTATTTTGTCAGCAGAGATAAGATGTAAGGCAGGGGATATAAATTCCTCGCCTCCGGAAGTAAATGTTCTGCCAGCGGAGAATCGTTTTCTTTTGGCGGAGAAACGTAGTTCGTCACCGGAGATAAGTTGTCCGGCAGGGGATATAAATATTCCCCTCTGGAGAAAAGTTTTCGGCCAGCGGATATCAATTCCTCGCCACCGGAGATAAGTTTTCCGCCAGCGGAGAGACGTATTTTGTCAGCAGAGATAAGTTGTCCGGCAGCGGAGATAAGATTTCTGTCAGCGGAGAAAAGATTTCCGCCAGCGGATATAAATTTTCCACCAGCGGAGAGATGTATTATGTCAGCAGAAATAAGATGTCCGGCAGGGGATATAAATTCCTCGCTGCCGGAAGTAGATGTTCTGCCAGCGGAGATAAGTTTTCTGTCAGCGGAGAAAAGTTTTCCGCCAGCGGATATCAATTTTCCACCAGCGGAGAGATGTATTTTGTCAGCAGAGATAAGATGTCCGGCAGAGAAAGTTTTCCGTCCGCGGATATCAATTTCCCGCCACCGGATATAAGTTTTCCGCAAGCGGAGAGACGTATTTTGTCAGCAGAGATAAGTTGTCCGGCAGAGGAGATAAGATGTCTGTCAGCGGAAAAAGTTTTCCGCCAGCGGATATAAATTTCCCGCCACCGCAGATAAGTTTTCCGCCAGCGGAGAGATGTATTTTGTCAGCAGAGATAAGATGTAAGGCAGGGGATATAAATTCCTCGCCGCCAGAGGTAAATGTTCTGCCAGCGGAGATACGTTTTCTTTTGGCGGAGAAACGTAGTTCGTCACCGGAGATAAGTTGTCCGGCAGGGGATATAAATATTCCCCTCTGGAGAAAAGTTTTACGCCAGCGGATATCAATTCCCCGCCACCGGAGATAAGTTTTCCGCCAGCGGAGAGACGTATTTTGTCAGCAGAGATAAGTTGTCCGGCAGCGGAGATAAGATGTCTGTCAGCGGAGAAAAGATTTCCGCCAGCGGATATAAATTTTCCACCAGCGGAGAGATGTATTATGTCAGCAGAGATAAGATGTCCGGCAGGGGATATAAATTCCTCGCTGCCGGAAGTAGATGTTCTGCCAGCGGAGATAAGTTTTCTGCCAGCGGAGAATCGTAGTTCGTCAGCAGAGATAAGTTGTCCGGCAGCGGAGATAAGATGCCTGTCAGCGGAGAAAAGTTTTCCGCCAGCGGATATAAATTTTCCACCAGCGGAGAGATGTATTTTGTCAGTAGAGATAAGATGTCTTGCAGGAAATATAAATTTCCCGCCACCGGAGGTAAATGTTGTGTCAGCGGAGATACGTTTTCTGCCGGCGGAGAAACGTAGTTCGTCAGCGGAGATAAGTTGTCCTTCAGGGGATATAAATTTTCCCCTCTGGAGTAAAGTTTTCCGCCAGCGGATATCAATTTCCCGCCACCGGAGATAAGTTTTCCGCCAGCGGAGAGACGTATTTTGTCAACAGAGATAAGTTGTCCGGCAGCGGAGATGTCTGTCAGCGGAGAAAAGTTTTCCGCCAGCGGATATAAATTTCCCGCCACCGCAGATAAGTTTTCCGCCAGCGGAGAGATGTACTTTGTCAGCAGAGATAAGATGTCCGGCAGGGAATATAAATTCCTCGCCGCCGGAAGTAAATGTTCTGCCAGCGGAGAAAAGTAGTTCGTCAGCGGAGATAAGTTGTCCGGCAGGCGATATAAATTTCCACCTCAGCAGAAAAGTTTTCCGCCAGCGGATATTAATTTCCCGCCACCACAGATAAGTTTTCCGCCAGCGGAGAGATGTATTTTGTCAGCAGAGATAAGATGTCCGGCAGGGGATATAAATTCCTCGCCGCCGGAAGTAAATGTTCTGCCAGCGGAGATAAGTTTTCTGCCAGCGGAGAATCGTAGATCGTCAGCGGAGATAAGTTGTCCGGCAGCGGAGATAAGATGCCTGTCAGCGGGGACAAGTTTTTCGCCAGAGGATATAAATTTTCCACCAGCGGAGAGATGTATTTTGTCAGCAGAGAAAAGATGTCCGGCAGGGGATATAAATTTCCCGCCGCCGGAGGTAAATGTTCTGCCAGCGGAGATACGTTTTCTGCCTGCGGACAAACGTAGTTCGTCAGCTGAGATAAGTTGTCCGGCAGGGGATATAAATGTTCCCCTCTGGAGTAAAGTTTTCCGCCAGCGGATATCAATTTCCCGCCAGCGGAGATAAATTTTCTGCCAGCGGAGAATCGTAGTTCGTCAGCAGAGATAAGTTGTCCGGCAGCGGAGATAAGATGCCTGTCAGCGGAGAAAAGTTTTCCGCCAGGGGATATCAATTTTCCAACAGCGGAGAGATGTATTTTGTCAGCAGAGATAAGATGTCTTGCAGGGTATATAAAATTCCCGCCGCCAGAGGTAAATGTTCTGCCAGCGGAGATACGTTTTCTTTTGGCGGAGAAACGTAGTTCGTCAGCGGAGATAAGTTGTCTGGCAGGGGATATAAATTTCCCCCTCTGGAGAAAAGTTTTCCGCCAGCGGATATCAATTCCCCGCCACCGGAGATAAGTTTTCCGCCAGCGGAGAGACGTATTTTGTCAGCAGAGATAAGTTGTCCGGCAGCGGAGATAAGATGTCTGTCAGCGGAGAAAAGATTTCCGCCAGCGGATATAAATTTCCACCAGCGGAAAGATGTATTTTGTCAGTAGAGATAAGATGTCCGGCAGGTTATATAAATTCCTCGCCGCCAGAGGTAAATGTTCTGCCAGCGGAGATACGTTTTCTTTTGGCGGATAAACGTAGTTCGTCAGCGGAGATAAGTTGTCCGGCAGGGGATATAAATTTCCCCCTCTGGAGAAAAGTTTTCCGCCAGCGGATATCAATTCCCCGCCACCGGAGATAAGTTTTCCGCCAGCGGTGAGACGTATTTTGTCAGCAGAGATAAGTTGTCCGGCAGCGGAGATAAGATGTCTGTCAGCGGAGAAAAGATTTCCGCCAGCGGATATTAATTTTCCAACAGCGGAGAGATGTATTTTGTCAGCAGAGATAAGATGTCCGGCAGGGGATATAAATTCCTCGCTGCCGGAAGTAAATGTTCTGCCAGCGTAGATAAGTTTTCTGCCAGTGGAGAATCGTAGCTCGTCAGCGGAGATAAGTTGTCCGGCAGCGGAGATAAGATGCCTGTCAGCGGAGAAAAGTTTTCCGCCAGCGGATATCAATTTTCCACCAGCGGAGAGATGCATTTTGTCAGCAGAGATAAGATGTCCGGCAGGGGATATAAAATCCTCGCCGCCAGAGGTAAATGTTCTGCCAGCGGAGATACGTTTTCTTTTGGCGGATAAACGTAGTTCGTCAGCGGAGATAAGTTGTCCGGCAGGGATATAAATTTCCCCCTCTGGAGAAAAGTTTTCCGCCAGCGGATATCAATTCCCCGCCACCGGAGATAAGTTTTCCGCCAGCGGAGAGACGTATTTTGTCAGCAGAGATAAGTTGTCCGGCAGCGGAGATAAGATGTCTGTCAGCGGAGAAAAGATTTCCGCCAGCGGATATTAATTTTCCACCAGCGGAGAGATGTATTTTGTCAGCAGAGATAAGATGTCCGGCAGGGGATATAAATTCCTCGCTGCCGTAAGTAAATGTTCTGCCAGCGGAGATAAGTTTTCTGCCAGTGGAGAATCGTAGTTCGTCAGCGGAGATAAGTTATCCGGCAGCGGAGATAAGATGCCTGTCAGCGGAGAAAAGTTTTCCGCCAGCGGATATCAATTTTCCACCAGCGGAGAGATGTATTTTGTCAGCAGAGATAAGATGTCCTACAGGGGATATAAACTTCCCGCCGCCGGAGGTAAATGTTGTGCCAGCGGATATACGTTTTCTGCCGGCGGAGAAACGTAGTTCGTCAGCGGAGATAAGTTGTCCGGCAGGGGATATAAATTTTCCCCTCTGGAGTAAAGTTTTCCGCCAGCAGATATCAATTTCCCGCCAGCGGAGATAAGTTTTCTGCCAGCGGAGAATCGTAGTTCGTCAGCAGAGATAAGTTGTCCGGCAGCGGAGATAAGATGCCTGTCAGCGGAGAAAAGTTTTCCGCCAGCGGATATCAATTTTCCACCAGCGGAGAGATGCATTTTGTCAGCAGAGATAAGATGTCCGGCAGGGGATATAAAATCCTCGCCGCCAGAGGTAAATGTTCTGCCAGCGGAGATACGTTTTCTTTTGGCGGATAAACGTAGTTCGTCAGCGGAGATAAGTTGTCCGGCAGGGGATATAAATTTCCCACTCTGGAAAAAAGTTTTCCCCCAGCGGATATCAATTCCCCGCCACCGGAGATAAGTTTTCCGCCAGCGGAGAGACGTATTTTGTCAGCAGAGATAAGTTGTCCGGCAGCGGAGATAAGATGTCTGTCAGCGGAGAAAAGATTTCCGCCAGCGGATATCAATTTCCCACCAGCGGAGAGATGTATTTTGTCAGCAGAGATAAGATGTCTTGCAGGAAATATAAATTTCCCGCCACCGGAGGTAAATGTTGTGTCAGCGGAGATACGTTTTCTGCCGGCGGAGAAACGTAGTTCGTCAGCGGAGATAAGTTGCCCTTCAGGGGATATAAATTTTCCCCTCTGGAGTAAAGTTTTCCGCCAGCGGATATCAATTTCCCGCCACCGGAGATAAGTTTTCCGCCAGCGGAGAGACGTATTTTGTCAACAGAGATAAGTTGTCCGGCAGCGGAGATAAGATGAAAAGTTTTCCGCCAGCGGATATAAATTTCCCGCCACCGCAGATAAGTTTTCCGCCAGCGGAGAGATGTACTTTGTCAGCAGAGATAAGATGTCCGGCAGGGAATATAAATTCCTCGCCGCCGGAAGTAAATGTTCTGCCAGCGGAGAAAAGTAGTTCGTCAGCGGAGATAAGTTGTCCGGCAGGGGATATAAATTTCCACCTCAGCAGAAAAAGTTTTTCCGCCAGCGGATATTAATTTCCCGCCACCACAGAATAAGTTTTCCGCCAGCGGAGAGATGTATTTTGTCAGCAGAGATAAGATGTCCGGCAGGGGATATAAATTCCTCGCCGCCGGAAGTAAATGTTCTGCCAGCGGAGATAAGTTTTCTGCCAGCGGAGAATCGTAGATCGTCAGCGGAGATAAGTTGTCCGGCAGCGGAGATAAGATGCCTGTCAGCGGGACAAGTTTTCGCCAGAGGATATAAATTTTCCACCAGCGGAGAGATGTATTTTGTCAGCAGAGAAAAGATGTCCGGCAGGGATATAAATTTCCCGCCGCCGGAGGTAAATGTTCTGCCAGCGGAGATACGTTTTCTGCCTGCGGACAAACGTAGTTCGTCAGCTGAGATAAGTTGTCCGGCAGGGGATATAAATTTTCCCCTCTGGAGTAAAGTTTTCCGCCAGCGAATATCAATTTCCCGCCAGCGGAGATAAGTTTTCTGCCAGCGGAGAATCGTAGTTCGTCAGCAGAGATAAGTTGTCCGGCAGCGGAGATAAGATGCCTGTCAGCGGAGAAAAGTTTTCCGCCAGGGATATCAATTTTCCAACAGCGGAGAGATGTATTTTGTCAGCAGAGATAAGATGTCTTGCAGGGTATATAAAATTCCCGCCGCCAGAGGTAAATGTTCTGCCAGCGGAGATACGTTTTCTTTTGGCGGAGAAACGTAGTTCGTCAGCGGAGATAAGTTGTCCTGGCAGGGGATATAAATTTCCCCCTCTGGAGAAAAGTTTTCCGCCAGCGAATATCAATTCCCGCCACCGGAGATAAGTTTTCCGCCAGCGGAGAGACGTATTTTGTCAGCAGAGATAAGTTGTCCGGCAGCGGAGATAAGATGTCTGTCAGCGGAAAAAAAGATTTCCGCCAGCGAATATAAATTTTCCACCAGCGGAGAGATGTATTTTGTCAGTCAGAGATAAGATGTCGGCAGGTTATATAAATTCCTCGCCGCCAGAGGTAAATGTTCTGCCAGCGGAGATACGTTTTCTTTTGGCGGATAAACGTAGTTCGTCAGCGGAGATAAGTTTGTCCGGCAGGGATATAAATTTCCCCTCTGAGAAAAGTTTTCCGCCAGCGGATATCAATTCCCCGCCACCGGAGATAAGTTTTCCGCCAGCGGAGAGACGTATTTTGTCAGCAGAGATAAGTTGTCCGGCAGCGGAGATAAGATGTCTGTCAGCTGAGAAAAGATTTCCGCCAGCGGATATTAATTTTCCACCAGCGGAGAGATGTATTTTGTCAGCAGAGATAAGATGTCCGGCAGGGGATATAAAATCCTCGCCGCCAGAGGTAAATGTTCTGCCAGCGGAGATACGTTTTCTTTTGGCGGATAAACGTAGTTCGTCAGCGGAGATAAGTTGTCCGGCAGGGATATAAATTTCCCCCTCTGGAGAAAAGTTTTCCGCCAGCGGATATCAATTCCCGCCACCGGAGATAAGTTTTCCGCCAGCGGAGAGACGTATTTTGTCAGCAGAGATAAGTTGTCCGGCAGCGGAGATAAGATGTCTGTCAGCGGAGAAAAGATTTCCGCCAGCGGATATTAATTTTCCACCAGCGGAGAGATGTATTTTGTCAGCAGAGATAAGATGTCCGGCAGGGATATAAATTCCTCGCTGCCGTAAGTAAATGTTCTGCCAGCGGAGATAAGTTTTCTGCCAGTGGAGAATCGTAGTTCGTCAGCGGAGATAAGTTATCCGGCAGCGGAGATAAGATGTCCTGTCAGCGGAGAAAAGTTTTCTGCCAGCGGATATCAATTTTCCACCAGCGGAGAGATGTATTTGTCAGCAGAGATAAGATGTCCTACAGGGATATAAATTCCCGCCGCCGGAGGTAAATGTTGTGCCAGCGGATATACGTTTTCTGCGCGAGAAACGTAGTTCGTCAGCGGAGATAAGTTGTCCGGCAGGGATATAAATTTTCCCCTCTGGAGTAAAGTTTTCCGCCAGCAGATATCAATTTCCCGCCAGCGGAGATAAGTTTTCTGCCAGCGGAGAATCGTAGTTCGTCAGCAGAGATAAGTTGTCCGGCAGCGGAGATAAGATGCCTGTCAGCGGAGAAAAGTTTTCCGCCAGGGATATCAATTTTCCAACAGCGGAGAGATGTATTTTGTCAGCAGAGATAAGATGTTTGCCGGGATATATAAAGTTCCCGCCGCCAGAGGTAAATGTTCTGCCAGCGGAGATACGTTTTCTTTTTGGCGGAGAAACGTAGTTCGTCAGCAGAGATAAGTTGTCTGGCAGGGGATATAAATTTCCCCCTCTGGAGAAAAGTTTTCCGCCAGCGGATATCAATTCCCCGCCACCGGAGATAAGTTTTCCGCCAGCGGAGAGACGTATTTTGTCAGCAGAGATAAGTTGTCCGGCAGCGGAGATAAGATGTCTGTCAGCGAGAAAAGATTTCCGCCAGCGGGTATAAATTTTCCACCAGCGGAGAGATGTATTTTGTCAGTAGAGATAAGATGTCCGGCAGGTTATATAAATTCCGCGCCGCCAGAGGTAAATGTTCTGCCAGCGGAGATACGTTTTCTTTTGGCGGATAAACGTAGTTCGTCAGCGGAGATAAGTTGTCCGGCAGGGGATATAAATTTCCCACTCTGGAAAAAGTTTTCCGCCAGCGGATATCAATTCCCGCCACCGGAGATAAGTTTTCCGCCAGCGGAGAGACGTATTTTGTCAGCAGAGATAAGTTGTCCGCAGCGGAGATAAGATGTCTGTCAGCGGAGAAAAGATTTCCGCCAGCGGATATCAATTTTCCACCAGCGGAGAGATGTATTTTGTCAGCAGAGATAAGATGTCTTGCAGGGGATATAAATTTCCCGCCGCCAGAGGTAAATGTTCTGCCAGCGGAGATACGTTTTCTTTGGCGGAGAAACGTAGTTCGTCAGCGGAGATAAGTTGTCCGGCAGGGATATAAATTTCCCCCTCTTGAGAAAAGTTTTCCGAAAGCGGATATCAATTCCCCGCCACCGGAGATAAGTTTTCCGCCAGCGGAGAGACGTATTTTGTCAGCAAAGATAAGTTGTCCGGCAGCGGAGATAAGATGTCTGTCAGCGGAGAAAAGATTTCCGCCAGCGGATATTAATTTTCCACCAGCGGAGAGATGTATTTTGTCAGCAGAGATAAGATGTCCGGCAGGGATATAAATTCCTCGCTGCCGTAAGTAAATGTTCTGCCAGCGGAGATAAGTTTTCTGCCAGTGGAGAATCGTAGTTCGTCAGCGGCGATAAGTTATCCGGCAGCGGAAATAAGATGCCTGTCAGCGAGAAAAGTTTTCCGCCAGCGGATATCAATTTTCCACCAGCGAGAGATGTATTTTGTCAGCAGAGATAAGATGTCCTACAGGGGATATAAACTTCCCGCCGCCGGAGGTAAATGTTGTGCCAGCGGATATACGTTTTCTGCCGGCGGAGAAAACGTAGTTCGTCAGCGGAGATAAGTTGTCCGCAGGGGATATAAATTTTCCCCTCTGGAGTAAAGTTTTCCGCCAGCAGATATCAATTTCCCGCCAGCGGAGATAAGTTTTCTGCCAGCGGAGAATCGTAGTTCGTCAGCAGAGATAAGTTGTCCGCAGCGGAGATAAGATGCCTGTCAGCGGAGAAAAGTTTTCCGCCAGGGGATATCAATTTTCCAACAGCGGAGAGATGTATTTTGTCAGCAGAGATAAGATGTCTTGCAGGGATATAAATTTCCCGCCGCCAGAGGTAAATGTTCTGCCAGCGGAGATACGTTTTCTTTTGGCGGAGAAACGTAGTTCGTCAGCGGAGATAAGTTGTCTGGCAGGGATATAAATTTCCCCCTCTGGAGAAAAGTTTTCCGCCAGCGGATATCAATTCCCCGCCACCGGAGATAAGTTTTCCGCCAGCGGAGAGACGTATTTGTCAGCAGAGATAAGTTGTCCGGCAGCGGAGATAAGATGTCTGTCAGCGGAGAAAAGATTTCCGCCAGCGGATATAAATTTTCCACCAGCGGAGAGATGTATTTTGTCAGTAGAGATAAGATGTCCGGCAGGTTATATAAATTCCTCGCCGCCAGAGGTAAATGTTCTGCCAGCGGAGATACGTTTTCTTTTGGCGGATAAACGTAGTTCGTCAGCGGAGATAAGTTGTCCGGCAGGGGATATAAATTTCCCACTCTGGAGAAAAGTTTTCCGCCAGCGGATATTAATTCCCCGCCACCGGAGATAAGTTTTCCGCAGCGGAGAGACGTATTTTGTCAGCAGAGATAAGTTGTCCGGCAGCGGAGATAAGATGTCTGTCAGCGGAGAAAAGATTTCCGCCAGCGGATATCAATTTTCCACCAGCGGAGAGATGTATTTTGTCAGCAGAGATAAGATGTCTTGCAGGGGATATAAATTTCCCGCCGCCAGAGGTAAATGTTCTGCCAGCGGAGATACGTTTTCTTTTGGCGGAGAAACGTAGTTCGTCAGCGGAGATAAGTTGTCCGGCAGGGGATATAAATTTCCCCCTCTTGAGAAAAGTTTCCGAAAGCGGATATCAATTCCCCGCCACCGGAGATAAGTTTTCCGCCAGCGGAGAGACGTATTTTGTCAGCAAAGATAAGTTGTCCGGCAGCGGAGATAAGATGTCTGTCAGCGGAGAAAAGATTTCCGCCAGCGGATATTAATTTTCCACCAGCGGAGAGATGTATTTTGTCAGCAGAGATAAGATGTCCGGCAGGGATATAAATTCCTCGCTGCCGTAAGTAAATGTTCTGCCAGCGGAGATAAGTTTTCTGCCAGTGGAGAATCGTAGTTCGTCAGCGGAGATAAGTTATCCGGCAGCGGAGATAAGATGCCTGTCAGCGGAGAAAAGTTTTCCGCCAGCGATATCAATTTTCCACCAGCGGAGAGATGTATTTTGTCAGCAGAGATAAGATGTCCTACAGGGGATATAAATTTCCCGCCGCCGGAGGTTAATGTTGTGCCAGCGATATACGTTTTCTGCCGGCGGAGAAACGTAGTTCGTCAGCGGAGATAAGTTGTCCGGCAGGGGATATAAATTTTCCCCTCTGGAGTAAAGTTTTCCGCCAGCGGATATCAATTTCCCGCCACCGGATATAAGCTTTCCGCCAGCGGAGAGACGTATTTTGTCAGAAAAGATAAGCTGTCCGGCAGGGGGTATAAATTTCCCCCTCTGGAGATAAGTTTTTCTGCCAGCTGATATCAATTTTTCCACCAGCGGAGAGATGTATTTTGTCAGCAGAGATAAGATGTCCTACAGGGGATATAAATTTCCCGCCGCCGGAGGTAAATGTTGTGCCAGCGGATATACGTTTTCTGCCGGCGGAGAAACGTAGTTCGTCAGCGGAGATAAGTTGTCCGGCAGGGATATAAATTTTCCCCTCTGGAGTAAAGTTTTCCGCCAGCGGATATCAATTTCCCGCCACCGGAGATAAGTTTTCCGCCAGCGGAGAGACGTATTTTGTCAGCAGAGATAAGATGTCCGGCAGGAATATAAATTCCTCGCCGCCGGAAGTAAATGTTCTGCCAGCGGAGAAAAGTTGTTCGTCAGCGGAGATAAGTTGTCCGCAGGGGATATAAATTTCCACATCAGCAGAAAAGTTTTCCGCCAGCGGATATAAATTTCCCGGCACCGCAGATAAGTTTTCCGCCAGCGGAGAGATGTATTTTGTCATCAGAGATAAGATGTACGGCAGGGAATATAAATTCCTCGCCGCCGGAAGTAAATGTTCTGCCAGCGGAGATACGTTTTTCTTTTGGCGGAGAAACGTAGTTCGTCAGCAGAGATAAGTTGTCTGGCAGGGATATAAATTTCCCCCTCTGGAGTAAAGTTTTCCGCCAGCAGATATCAATTTCCCGCCAGCGGAGATAAGTTTTCTGCCAGCGGAGAATCGTAGTTCGTCAGCAGAGATAAGTTGTCCGGCAGCGGAGATAAGATGCCTGTCAGCGGAGAAAAGTTTTCCGCCAGGGATATCAATTTTCCAACAGCGGAGAGATGTATTTTGTCAGCAGAGATAAGATGTTTGCCGGGATATATAAAGTTCCCGCCGCCAGAAGGTAAATGTTCTGCCAGCGGAGATACGTTTTCTTTTGGCGGAGAAACGTAGTTCGTCAGCGGAGATAAGTTGTCCGGCAGGGATATAAATTTTCCCTCTGGAGTAAAGTTTTCCGCCAGCAGATATCAATTTCCCGCAGCGGAGATAAGTTTTCTGCCAGCGGAGAATCGTAGTTCTCAGCAAGATAAGTTGTCCGCAGCGGAGATAAGATGCCTGTCAGCGGAGAAAAGTTTTCCCGCAGGGATATCAATTTTCCAACAGCGGAGAGATGTATTTTGTCAGCAGAGATAAGATGTTTTGCCGGGATATAAAGTTCCCGCCGCCAGAGGTAAATGTTCTGCCAGCGGAGATACGTTTTCTTTTGGCGGATAAACGTAGTTCGTCAGCGAGATAAGTTGTCCGGCAGGGATATAAATTTCCACTCTGGAGAAAAGTTTTCCGCCAGCGATATTAATTCCCCGCCACCGGAGATAAGTTTTCCGCCAGCGGAGAGACTATTGTCAGCAGAGATAAGTTGTCCGCAGCGGAGATAAGAGTCTGTCAGCGGAGAAAAGATTTCCGCCAGCGGATATTAATTTTCCACCAGCGGAGAGATGTATTTTGTCAGCAGAGATAAGATGTCCGGCAGGGGATATAAATTCCTCGCTGCCGTAAGTAAATGTTCTGCCAGCGGAGATAAGTTTTCTGCCAGTGGAGAATCGTAGTTCGTCAGCGGAGATAAGTTATCCGGCAGCGGAGATAAGATGCCTGTCAGCGGAGAAAAGTTTTTCCGCCAGCGGATATCAATTTTCCACCAGCGGAGAGATGTATTTGTCAGCAGAGATAAGATGTCCGCAGGGGATATAAATTCCTCGCTGCCGTAAGTAAATGTTTCTGCCAGCGGAGATAAGTTTCTGCCAGTGGAGAATCGTAGTTCGTCAGCGGCGATAAGTTATCCGGCAGCGGAAATAAGATGCCTGTCAGCGGAGAAAAGTTTTCCGCCAGCGGATATCAATTTTCCACCAGCGGAGAGATGTATTTTGTCAGCAGAGATAAGATGTCCTACAGGGATATAAACTTCCCGCCGCGAGGTAAATGTTGTGCCAGCGGATATACGTTTTCTGCCGGCGGAGAAACGTAGTTCGTCAGCGGAGATAAGTTGTCCGGCAGGGATATAAATTTTCACCTCTGGAGTAAAGTTTTCCGCCAGCAGATATCAATTTCCCGCCAGCGGAGATAAGTTTTCTGCCAGCGGAGAATCGTAGTTCGTCAGCAGAGATAAGTGTCCGGCAGCGGAGATAAGATGCCTGTCAGCGGAGAAAAGTTTTCCGCAGGGGATATCAATTTCCAACAGCGGAGAGATGTATTTTGTCAGCAGAGATAAGATGTTTTGCCGGGATATATAAAGTTCCCGCCGCCAGAGGTAAATGTTCTGCCAGCGGAGATACGTTTTCTTTTGGCGGAGAACGTAGTTCGTCAGCAGAGATAAGTTGTCTGGCAGGGATATAAATTTCCCCCTCTGGAGAAAAGTTTTCCGCCAGCGGATATCAATTCCCCGCCACCGGAGATAAGTTTTCCGCCAGCGGAGAGACGTATTTTGTCAGCAGAGATAAGTTGTCCGGCAGCGGAGATAAGATGTCTGTCAGCGGAGAAAAGATTTCCGCCAGCGGATATAAATTTTCCACCAGCGGAGAGATGTATTTTGTCAGTAGAGATAAGATGTCCGGCAGGTATATAAATTCCGCGCCGCCAGAGGTAAATGTTCTGCCAGCGGAGATACGTTTTCTTTTGGCGGATAAACGTAGTTCGTCAGCGGAGATAAGTTGTCCGCAGGGATATAAATTTCCCACTCTGGAAAAAAGTTTTCCGCCAGCGATATCAATTCCCGCCACCGGAGATAAGTTTTCCGCCAGCGGAGAACGTATTTTGTCAGCAGAGATAAGTTGTCCGGCAGCGGAGATAAGATGTCTGTCAGCGGAGAAAAGATTTCCGCCAGCGGATATCAATTTTCCACCAGCGGAGAGATGTATTTTGTCAGCAGAGATAAGATGTCTTGCAGGGGATATAAATTCCCGCCGCCAGAGGTAAATGTTCTGCCAGCGGAGATACGTTTCTTTTGGCGGAGAAACGTAGTTCGTCAGCGGAGATAAGTTGTCCGGCAGGGGATATAAATTCCCCCTCTGAGAAAAGTTTTCCGAAAGCGGATATCAATTCCCCGCCACCGGAGATAAGTTTTCCGCCAGCGGAGAGACGTATTTGTCAGCAAAGATAAGTTGTCCGGCAGCGGAGATAAGATGTCTGTCAGCGGAGAAAAGATTTCCGCCAGCGGATATTAATTTTCCACCAGCGGAGAGATGTATTTTGTCAGCAGAGATAAGATGTCCGCAGGGGATATAAATTCCTCGCTGCCGTAAGTAAATGTTCTGCAGCGGAGATAAGTTTTCTGCCAGTGGAGAATCGTAGTTCGTCAGCGGCGATAAGTTATCCGGCAGCGAAATAAGATGCCTGTCAGCGGAGAAAAGTTTTCCGCCAGCGGATATCAATTTTCCACCAGCGGAGAGATGTATTTTGTCAGCAGAGATAAGATGTCCTACAGGGATATAAACTTCCCGCGCCGGAGGTAAATGTTGTGCCAGCGGATATACGTTTTCTGCGGCGGAGAAACGTAGTTCGTCAGCGAGATAAGTGTCCGGCAGGGATATAAATTTTCCCCTCTGGAGTAAAGTTTTCCGCCAGCAGATATCAATTTCCCGCCAGCGGAGATAAGTTTTCTGCCAGCGGAGAATCGTAGTTCGTCAGCAGAGATAAGTTGTCCGGCAGCGGAGATAAGATGCCTGTCAGCGGAGAAAAGTTTCCGCCAGGGATATCAATTTTCCAACAGCGGAGAGATGTATTTTGTCAGCAGAGATAAGATGTCTTGCAGGGATATAAATTTCCCGCCGCCAGAGGTAAATGTTCTGCCAGCGGAGATACGTTTCTTTTGGCGGAGAAACGTAGTTCGTCAGCGGAGATAAGTTGTCTGGCAGGGGATATAAATTTCCCCCTCTGGAGAAAAGTTTTCCGCCAGCGGATATCAATTCCCCGCCACCGGAGATAAGTTTTCCGCCAGCGGAGAGACGTATTTTGTCAGCAGAGATAAGTTGTCCGGCAGCGGAGATAAGATGTCTGTCAGCGGAGAAAAGATTTCCGCCAGCGGATATAAATTTTCCACCAGCGGAGAGATGTATTTTGTCAGTAGAGATAAGATGTCCGGCAGGTTATATAAATTCCTCGCCGCCAGAGGTAAATGTTCTGCCAGCGGAGATACGTTTTCTTTTGGCGGATAAACGTAGTTCGTCAGCGGAATAAGTTGTCCGGCAGGGATATAAATTTCCCACTCTGGAGAAAAGTTTTCCGCCAGCGGATATTAATTCCCCGCCACCGGAGATAAGTTTTCGCCAGCGGAGAGACGTATTTTGTCAGCAGAGATAAGTTGTCCGGCAGCGGAGATAAGATGTCTGTCAGCGGAGAAAAGATTTCCGCCAGCGATATCAATTTTCCACCAGCGGAGAGATGTATTTTGTCAGCAGAGATAAGATGTCTTGCAGGGGATATAAATTTCCCGCCGCCAGAGGTAAATGTTCTGCCAGCGGAGATACGTTTTCTTTTGGCGGAGAAACGTAGTTCGTCACGGAGATAATTGTCCGGCAGGGATATAAATTTCCCCCTCTTGAGAAAAGTTTTCCGAAAGCGGATATCAATTCCCCGCCACCGGAGATAAGTTTTCCGCCAGCGGAGAGACGTATTTTGTCAGCAAAGATAAGTTGTCCGGCAGCGGAGATAAGATGTCTGTCAGCGGAGAAAAGATTTCGCCAGCGATATTAATTTTCCACCAGCGGAGAGATGTATTTTGTCAGCAGAGATAAGATGTCCGGCAGGGATATAAATTCCTCGCTGCCGTAAGTAAATGTTCTGCCAGCGGAGATAAGTTTCTGCCAGTGGAGAATCGTAGTTCGTCAGCGAGATAAGTTATCCGGCAGCGGAGATAAGATGCCTGTCAGCGGAGAAAAGTTTTCCGCCAGCGGATATCAATTTCCACCAGCGAGAGATGTATTTGTCAGCAGAGATAAGATGTCCTACAGGGATATAAAATTTCCCGCCGCCGGAGGTAATGTTGTGCCAGCGGATATACGTTTTCTGCCGGCGGAGAAACGTAGTTCGTCAGCGGAGATAAGTTGTCCGGCAGGGATATAAATTTTCCCCTCTGGAGTAAAGTTTCCGCCAGCGATATCAATTTCCCGCCACCGGATATAAGCTTTCGCCAGCGGAGAGACGTATTTTGTCAGAAAAGATAAGCTGTCCGGCAGGGGTATAAATTTCCCCTCTGGAGATAAGTTTTCTGCCAGCTGATATCAATTTTCCACCAGCGAGAGAGTATTTTGTCAGCAGAGATAAGATGTCCTACAGGGATATAAATTTCCCGCCGCCGGAGTTAATGTTGTGCCAGCGGATATACGTTTTCTGCCGCGGAGAAACGTAGTTCGTCAGCGGAATAAGTTGTCCGGCAGGGATATAAATTTCCCCTCTGAGTAAAGTTTCCGCCAGCGGATATCAATTCCCGCCACCGGAGATAAGTTTTCCGCCAGCGAGAGAACGTATTTTGTCAGCAGAGATAAGATGTCCGCAGGAATATAAATTCCTCGCCGCCGAAGTAAATGTTCTGCCAGCGGAGAAAAGTTGTTCGTCAGCGGAGATAAGTTGTCCGCAGGGATATAAATTTCCACATCAGCAGAAAAGTTTTCCGCCAGCGGATATAAATTTCCCGGCACCGCAGATAAGTTTTCGCCACGGAGAGATGTATTTTGTCATCAGAGATAAGATGTACGCAGGAATATAAATTCCTCGCCGCCGGAAGTAAATGTTCTGCCAGCGGAGAAAAGTTGTTCGTCAGCGAGATAAGTTGTCCGGCAGGGGATATAAATTTCCACCTCAGCAGAAAAGTTTTCCGCAGCGGATATAAATTTCCCGGCACCGCAGATAAGTTTCCGCCAGCGGAGAGATGTATTTGTCAGCAGAGATAAGATGTCCGGCAGGGATATAAATTCCTCGCCGCCGGAAGTAAATGTTCTGCCAGCGGAGATAAGTTTTCTGCCAGCGGAGAATCGTAGTTCGTCAGCGGAGATAAGTTGTCCGGCAGCGGAGATAAGATGCCTGTCAGCGGAGAAAAGTTTTTTGCCAGAGGATATAAATTTCCACCAGTGGAGAGAATGTATTTTGTCAGCAGAGAAAAGATGTCCGGCAGGGGATATAAATTTCCGCCGCCGGACGTAAATGTTCTGCCACGGAGATACGTTTCTGCCGCGGAGAAACGTAGTTCGTCAGCGGAGATAAGTTGTCCGCAGGGATATAAATTTTCACCGCTGAAGCAAAGTTTTCCGCCAGCGGATATCAATTTCCCGCCAGCGGAGATAAGTTTTCTGCCAGCGGAGAATCGTAGTTCGTCAGCAGAGATAAGTTGTCCGGCAGCGGAGATAAGATGCCTGTCAGCGGAAAAAAGTTTTCCGCCAGAGGATATCAATTTTCCACCAGCGGAGAGATGTATTTTGTCAGCAGAGATAAGATGTCTTGCAGGGGATATAAATTTCCCGCCGCCAGAGGTAAATGTTCTGCCAGCGGAGATACGTTTTCTTTGGCGGAGAAACGTAGTTCGTCAGCGAGATAAGTTGTCCGGCAGGGATATAAATTTCGCCCTCTGGAGAAAAGTTTTCCGCCGGCGGATATCATTTCCCCGCCACCGGAGATAAGTTTTCCGCCAGCGGAGAGACGTATTTTGTCAGCAGAGATAAGTTGTCCGCAGCGGAGATAAGATGTCTGTCAGCGGAGAAAAGTTTTCCGCCAGCGGATATAAATTTCCCGCCACCGCAGATAAGTTTTCCGCCTGCGGAGAGATGTATTTGTCAGCAGAGATAAGATGTCCGCAGGGAATATAAATTCCTCGCCGCGGAAGTAAATGTTCTGCCAGCGGAGATAAGTTTCTGCCAGCGGAGATACGTTTTCTGCGGCGGAGAAACGTAGTTCGTCAGCGGAGATAAGTTGTCCGGCAGGATATAAATTTCCACCTCAGCAGAAAAGTTTTCCGCCAGCGGATATAAATTTCCCGCCACCGCAGATAAGTTTTCCGCCAGCGAGAGATGTATTTTGTCAGCAAGATAAGATGTCCGGCAGGGGATATAAATTCCTCGCCGCCGGAAGTAAATGTTCTGCCAGCGGAGATAAGTTTTCTGCCAGCGGAGATACGTTTTCTGCCGGCGGAGAAACGTAGTTCGTCAGCGGAGATAAGTTGTCCGCAGGGATATAAATTTTCCCCTCTGGAGTAAAGTTTTCCGCCAGCGGATATCAATTTCCCGCCAGCGGAGATAAGTTTTCTGCCAGCGGAGAATCGTAGTTCGTCAGCAGAGATAAGTTAACCGGCAGCGGAGATAAGATGCCTGTCAGCGGAGAAAAGTTTTCCGCCAGAGGATATCAATTTCCCACCAGCGGAGAGATGTATTTTGTCAGCAGAGATAAGTGTCCGGCAGCGGAGATAAGATGCCTGTCAGCGGAGAAAAAATTTCAGCCAGCGGATATAAATTTCCCGCCACCGCAGATAAGTTTTCCGCCAGCGGAGAGATGTATTTTGTCAGCAGAGATAAGATGTCCGGCAGGGAATATAAATTCCTCGCCGCCGGAAGTAAATGCTCTGCCAGCGGAGATAAGTTTTCTGCCAGCGGAGAAAAGTAGTTCGTCAGCGTAGATAAGTTGTCCGGCAGGGATATAAATTTCCACCTCAGCAGAACAGTTTCCGCAAGCGGATATAAATTTCCCGCCACCGGATATAAGCTTTCCGTCAGCGGAGAGACTTATTTTGACAGAAGAGATAAGCTGTCCGGCAGGGGTATAAATTTCCCCCTCTGGGATAAGTTTTCTGCCAGCGGAGAAACATCGTTCGTCAGCGGAGATAAATTATCTGCCGCGGAGATAAGATGTCTGTCTACGGAAAAAAGTTTTCGGCCAGCGGAGATAAGTTTTCTGCCAGCGGAGATAAGTTTTCTGCCAGCGGAGAATCGTAGTTCGTCAGCGGAGATAAGTTGTCCGGCAGGGGATATAAATTTCCACCTCTGCAGAAAAGTTTTCCGCCAGCGGATATAAATTTTCCGCCACCGGATATAAGCTTTCCGCCAGCGAGAGAGATAAGCTGTCCGCAGGGGTATAAATTTCCCCCTCTGGAGATAAGTTTTCTGCCAGCGGAGAAACATCGTTCGTCAGCGGAGATAAAATATCTGCCAGCGGAGATAAGATGTCTGTCAGCGAGAAAAGTTTCCTCCAGCGGATATAAATTTTCCACCAGCGGATGGATGTATTTGTCAGCAGAGATAAGATGTCCGGCAGGGATATAAATTTCCCGCCACCGGAGGTAAATGTTCTGCCAGCGGAGATACGTTTTCTGTCGGCGGAGAAACGTAGTTCGTCAGCGGAATAAGTTGTCCGGCAGGGATAAAAATTTTTCCCTCAGGAGTAAAGTTTTGCCTCAGCGGATATCAATTTCACGCCACCGGAGATAAGTTTTCCGCCAGCAGAGAGACGTATTTAGTCAGCAGAGATAAGTTGTCCGGCAGCGGAGATAAGATGTCTGTCAGCAGAGAAAAGTTTTCCGCCAGCGGATATAAATTTCCCGCCACCGCAGATAAGTTTTCCGCCAGCGGAGAGATGTATTTGTTAGCAGAGATAAGATGTCCGCAGGGGATATAAATTCCTCGCATCGTTCGTCATCGTTCGTCACATCGTTCGTCAGCGGAGATAAATTATCTGCCGGCGGAGATAAGATGTCTGTCTACGGAAAAAAGTTTTCGGCCAGCGGAGATAAGTTTCTGCCAGCGGAGATAAGTTTTTTGCCAGCGGAGAAACGTAGTTCGTCAGCGGAGATAAGTTGTCCGGCAGGGATATAAATTTCCACCTCAGCAGAAAAGTTTTCCGCCAGCGGATATAAATTTCCCGCCACCGGATATAAGCTTTCCGCCAGCGGAGAGACGTATTTTGTCAGAAGAGATAAGCTGTCCGCAGAGGTATACATTTCCCCTCTGGAGATAAGCTGGCGGAGATAAGATGTCTGTCCACGGAAAAAAGTTTTCGGCCAGCGGAGATAAGTTTTCTTCCAGCGGAGATAAGTTTTCTGCCAGCGGAGAAAAGTAGTTCTTCAGCGGAGATAAGTTGTCCGCAGGGGATATAAATTTCCACCTCTGCAGAAAAGTTTTCCGCCAGCGATATAAATTTCCGGCCACCGGATATAAGCTTTCCGCCAGCGGAGAGACGTATTTTGTCAGAAAAGATAAGCTGTCCGGCAGGGGTATAAATTTCCCCCTCTGGAGATAAGTTTTCTGCCAGCGGATATCAATTTTCCACCAGCGGAGAGATGTATTTTGTCAGCAGAGATAAGATGTCCTACAGGGATATAAGTTTCCCGCCGCCGGAGTTAATGTTGTGCCAGCGGATATACGTTTTCTGCCGGCGGAGAAACGTAGTTCGTCAGCGAGATAAGTTGTCCGGCAGGGGATATAAATTTTCCCCTCTGGAGTAAAGTTTTCCGCCAGCGGATATCAATTTCCCGCCACCGGAGATAAGTTTTCCGCCAGCGAGAGACGTATTTTGTCAGCAGAGATAAGTTGTCCGGCAGCGGAGATAAGATGTCTGTCAGCGGAGAAAAGATTTCCGCCAGCGGATATCAATTTTCCACCAGCGGAGAGATGTATTTTGTCAGCAGAGATAAGATGTCTTGCAGGGATATAAATTTCCCGCCGCCAGAGGTAAATGTTCTGCCAGCGGAGATACGTTTTCTTTTGGCGGAGAAACGTAGTTCGTCAGCGGAGATAAGTTGTCCGGCAGGGATATAAATTTCCCCCTCTTGAGAAAAGTTTTCCGAAAGCGGATATCAATTCCCCGCCACCGGAGATAAGTTTTCCGCCAGCGGAGAGACGTATTTTGTCAGCAAAGATAAGTTGTCCGCAGCGGAGATAAGATGTCTGTCAGCGGAGAAAAGATTTCCGCCAGCGATATTAATTTTCCACCAGCGGAGAGATGTATTTTGTCAGCAGAGATAAGATGTCCGGCAGGGATATAAATTCCTCGCTGCCGTAAGTAAATGTTCTGCCAGCGGAGATAAGTTTTCTGCCAGTGATAATCGTAGTTCGTCAGCGGAATAAGTTATCCGCACGGAGATAAGATGCCTGTCAGCGGAGAAAAGTTTTCCGCCAGCGATATCAATTTTCCACCAGCGAGAGATGTATTTTGTCAGCAGAGATAAGATGTCCTACAGGGATATAAATTTCCCGCCGCCGGAGGTTAATGTTGTGCCAGCGGATATACGTTTTCTGCCGCGGAGAAACGTAGTTCGTCAGCGGAGATAAGTTGTCCGCAGGGATATAAATTTTCCCCTCTGGAGTAAAGTTTTCCGCCAGCGGATATCAATTTCCCGCCACCGGAGATAAGTTTTCCGCCAGCGGAGGACGTATTTTGTCAGCAGAGATAAGATGTCCGGCAGGAATATAAATTCCTCGCCGCCGGAAGTAAATGTTCTGCCAGCGGAGAAAAGTTGTTCGTCAGCGGAGATAAGTTGTCCGGCAGGATATAAATTTCCACATCAGCAGAAAAGTTTTCCGCCAGCGGATATAAATTTCCCGGCACCGCAGATAAGTTTTCCGCCAGCGAGAGATGTATTTTGTCATCAGAGATAAGATGTACGGCAGGAATATAAATTCCTCGCCGCCGGAAGTAAATGTTCTGCCAGCGGAGAAAAGTTGTTCGTCAGCGGAGATAAGTTGTCCGGCAGGGATATAAATTTCCACCTCAGCAGAAAAGTTTTCCGCCAGCGGATATAAATTTCCCGCACCGCAGATAAGTTTTCCGCCAGCGAGAGATGTATTTTGTCAGCAGAGATAAGATGTCCGCAGGGATATAAATTCCTCGCCGCCGGAAGTAAATGTTCTGCCAGCGGAGATAAGTTTTCTGCCAGCGGAGAATCGTAGTTCGTCAGCGGAGATAAGTTGTCCGGCAGCGGAGATAAGATGCCTGTCAGCGGAGAAAAGTTTTTTGCCAGAGGATATAAATTTTCCACCAGTGGAGAGATGTATTTTGTCAGCAGAGAAAATATGTCCGCAGGGATATAAATTCCCGCCGCCGACGTAAATGTTCTGCCAGCGGAGATACGTTTTCTGCCGGCGGAGAAACGTAGTTCGTCAGCGGAGATAAGTGTCCGCAGGGATATAAATTTTCACCGCTGAAGCAAAGTTTTCCGCCAGCGGATATCAATTTCCCGCCAGCGGAGATAAGTTTCTGCCAGCGGAGAATCGTAGTTCGTCAGCAGAGATAAGTGTCCGGCAGCGGAGATAAGATGCCTGTCAGCGGAAAAAAGTTTTCCGCCAGAGATATCAATTTTCCACCAGCGGAGAGATGTATTTTGTCAGCAGAGATAAGATGTCTTGCAGGGGATATAAATTCCCGCCGCCAGAGGTAAATGTTCTGCCAGCGGAGATACGTTTTCTTTTGGCGGAGAAACGTAGTTCGTCAGCGGAGATAAGTTGTCCGGCAGGGATATAAATTTCGCCCTCTGGAGAAAAGTTTTCCGCCGGCGGATATCATTTCCCCGCCACCGGAGATAAGTTTCCGCCAGCGAGAGACGTATTTTGTCAGCAGAGATAAGTTGTCCGGCAGCGGAGATAAGATGTCTGTCAGCGGAGAAAAGTTTTCCGCCAGCGGATATAAATTTCCCGCCACCGCAGATAAGTTTTCCGCCTGCGGAGAGATGTATTTTGTCAGCAGAGATAAGATGTCCGGCAGGGAATATAAATTCCTCGCCGCCGGAAGTAAATGTTCTGCCAGCGGAGATAAGTTTTCTGCCAGCGGAGATACGTTTCTGCCGGCGGAGAAACGTAGTTCGTCAGCGGAGATAAGTTGTCCGGCAGGGATATAAATTTCCACCTCAGCAGAAAAGTTTTCCGCCAGCGGATATAAATTTCCCGCCACCGCAGATAAGTTTCCGCCAGCGGAGAGATGTATTTTGTCAGCAGAGATAAGATGTCCGCAGGGATATAAATTCCTCGCCGCCGAAGTAAATGTTCTGCCAGCGGAGATAAGTTTTCTGCCAGCGGAGATACGTTTTCTGCCGGCGGAGAAACGTAGTTCGTCAGCGGAGATAAGTTGTCCGGCAGGGATATAATTTTTCCCCTCTGGAGTAAAGTTTTCCGCCAGCGGATATCAATTTCCCGCCAGCGGAATAAGTTTTCTGCCAGCGGAGAATCGTAGTTCGTCAGCAGAGATAAGTTAACCGGCAGCGGAGATAAGATGCCTGTCAGCGGAGAAAAGTTTTCCGCCAGAGGATATCAATTCCCACCAGCGAGAGATGTATTTTGTCAGCAGAGATAAGTTGTCCGCAGCGGAGATAAGATGCCTGTCAGCGGAGAAAAAATTTCAGCCAGCGGATATAAATTTCCCGCCACCGCAGATAAGTTTTCCGCCAGCGAGAGATGTATTTTGTCAGCAGAGATAAGATGTCCGCAGGAATATAAATTCCTCGCCGCCGGAAGTAAATGCTCTGCCAGCGAGATAAGTTTTCTGCCAGCGGAGAAAAGTAGTTCGTCAGCGTAGATAAGTTGTCCGCAGGGGATATAAATTCCACCTCTGCAGAAAAGTTTTCCGCCAGCGGATATAAATTTTCCGCCACCGATATAAGCTTTCGCCAGCGGAGAGATGTATTTTGTCAGCAGAGATAAGATGTCCGGCAGGGGATATAAATTCCTCGCATCGTTCGTCATCGTTCGTCACATCGTTCGTCAGCGGAGATAAATTATCTGCCGCGGAGATAAGATGTCTGTCTACGGAAAAAAGTTTTCGGCCAGCGGAGATAAGTTTTCTGCCAGCGGAGATAAGTTTTTTGCCAGCGGAGAAACGTAGTTCGTCAGCGGAGATAAGTTGTCCGGCAGGGATATAAATTTCCACCTCAGCAGAAAAGTTTCCGCCAGCGGATATAAATTTCCCGCCACCGGATATAAGCTTTCCGCCAGCGGAGAGACGTATTTGTCAGAAGAGATAAGCTGTCCGGCAGAGGTATACATTTCCCCCTCTGGAGATAAGCTGCGGAGATAAGATGTCTGTCCACGGAAAAAAGTTTTCGGCCAGCGGAGATAAGTTTTCTTCCAGCGGAGATAAGTTTTCTGCCAGAGGAGAAAAGTAGTTCTTCAGCGGAGATAAGTTGTCCGGCAGGGATATAAATTTCCACCTCTGCAGAAAAGTTTTCCGCCAGCGGATATAAATTTCCGGCCACCGGATATAAGCTTTCCGCCACGGAGAGACGTATTTGTCAGAAAAGATAAGCTGTCCGCAGGGGTATAAATTTCCCCCTCTGGAGATAAGTTTTCTGCCAGCGGAGAAACATCGTTCGACAGCGGAGATAAAATATCTGCCAGCGGAGATAAGATGTCTGTCAGCGAGAAAAGTTTCCTCCAGCGGATATAAATTTTCCGCCAGCGGAGGATGTATTTGTCAGCAGAGATAAGATGTCCGGCAGGGATATAAATTTCCCGCCATCGGAGGTAAATGTTCTGCCAGCGAGATACGTTTTCTGCCGCGGAGAAACGTAGTTCGTCAGCGGAGATAAGTTGTCCGCAGGGATATAAATTTCCCCCTCTGGAGAAAAGTTTCCGCCAGCGGATATCAATTCCCCGCCACCGGATATAAGCTTTCCGCCAGCGAGAGAGATAAGCTGTCCGCAGGGGTATAAATTTCCTCCTCTGGAGATAAGTTTTCTGCCAGCGGAAAACATCGTTCGTCAGCGAGAGAAAAATATCTGCCAGCGGAGATAAGATGTCTGTCAGCGGAGAACAGTTTTCCTCCAGCGGATATAAATTTTCCACCAGCGGAGGATGTATTTTGTCAGCAGAGATAAGATGTCCGCAGGGATATAAATTCCCGCCACCGAGGTAAATTTCTGCCAGCGGAGATAAGTTTTCTGCCGGCGGAGAAACTAGTTCGTCAGCGGAATAAGTTGTCCGCAGGATATAAATTTCCACCTCAGCAGAAAAGTTTTCCGCAAGCGGATATAAATTTCCCGCGACCGGATATAAGCTTTCCGTCAGCGGAGATACTTATTTGACAGAAGAGATAAGCTGTCCGCAGCGGAATAAGATGCCTGTCAGCGGAGAAAAGTTTTCAGCCAGCGAATATAAAATTTCCCGCCACCGCAGATAAGTTTTCCGCCAGCGAGAGATGTATTTTGTCAGCAGAGATAAGATGTTCGCAGGAATATAAATTCCTCGCCGCCGGAAAGTAAATGTTCTGCCAGCGGAGATAAGTTTTCTGCCAGCGGAGAAAAGTAGTTCGTCAGCGGAGCTAAGTTGTCCGCAGGGATATAAATTTCCACCTCAGCAGAACAGTTTTCCGCTAGCGATATAAATTTCCCGCCACCGATATAAGCTTTCCGTCAGCGGAGAGACTTATTTGACAGAAGAGATAAACTGTACGCAGGGGTATAAATTTCCCCCTCTGGAGATAAGTTTTCTGCCAGCGAGAAACATCGTTCGTCAGCGGAGAAAAAATTATCTCCGGCGGAGATAAGATGTCTGTCTACGGAAAAAAGTTTTCGCCACGAGATAAGTTTCTGCCAGCGGAGATAAGTTTTCTGCCAGCGGAGAATCGTAAGTTCGTCAGCGGAGATAAGTGTCCGGCAGGGATATAAATTTCCACCTCTGCAGAAAAGTTTCCGCCAGCGATATAAATTTCCCACCACCGGATAAGAGATAAGATAAGCTGTCCGGCAGGGGTATAAATTTCCCCTCTGGAGATAAGTTTTCTGCCAGCGGAGAAACATCGTTCGTCACGAGATAAAATATCTGCCAGCGGAGATAAGATGTCTGCCAGCGGAGAAAAGTTTTCCTCCACGGATATAAATTTTCCACCAGCGGAGGGATGTATTTGTCAGCAGAGATAAGATGTCAGCAGGGGATAAAAAATTTCCCCTCAGGAGTAAAGTTTTGCCTCAGCGGATATCAATTTCACGCCACCGGAGATAAGTTTTCGCCAGCAGAGAGACGTATTTTGTCAGCAGAGATAAGTTTCCGGCAGCGGAGATAAGATGTCTGTCAGCAGAGAAAAGTTTTCCGCCAGCGGATATAAATTTTCCGCCACCGCAGATAAGTTTTTCCGCCAGCGGAGAATGTATTTTGTCAGCAGAGATAAGATGTCCGGCAGGGATATAAATTCCTCGCATCGTTCGTCATCGTTCGTCACATCGTTCGTTAGCGGAGATAAATTATCTGCCGGCGGAGATAAGATGTCTGTCTACGAAAAAAATTTTCGTCCACGGAATAAGTTTTCTGCCAGCGAGAATCGTAGTTCATCAGCAGAGATAAGTTGTCCGTAGGGATATAAATTTCCCGCCGCCGGAGATAAGTTTCTGCCAGCGAGAAACGTAGTTCGTCAGCGGAGATAAGTTGTCCGGCAGGGATATAAAATTCCACCTCAGCAGAAAAGTTTCCGCTATAAATTTCCCGCGCCGGAGATAAGTTTTCTGCCAGCGGAGAAACGTAGTTCGTCAGCGGAGATAAGTTGTCCGGCAGGATATAAATTTCCACCTCAGCAAGAAAAGTTTTCCGCCAGCGGATATAGATTTGCCGCCACCGGAAATAAGTTTTCAGCCAGCGGAGAGACGTATTTCGCAGCAGAGATAATTGTCTGGCAGGGATATAGTTTTCCGGCCACCGGAAATAAGTTTTCCGCCAGCGAGAGACGTATTTCGCCAGCAGATAAAGTTGTCCGCTGGGCTTATAAATTTCCGCCACCAGAGATAAGTTTTCTGCCAGCGGAGAGACGTATTTCGTCAGCAGAGATAAGTTGTCCGCAGGGGATATAGATTTCCCGCCACCGAAATAAGTTTTCCTTCAGCGAGAGATATATTTTTGTCAGCAGAATAAGATGTCCGCAGGGATATTAATTCCGTAATTCGTCAGCGGGATAAATGTCCGTCAGGGATATAAATTTCCCGCCGCCGGGATAAGATTTCTGCCAGCGGAGAATCGTAGTTCGTCAGCGGAGATAAATTGTCTGCCAGCGGAGATAAGTTGTCCGCCAGCGGAAATAGATTTCCCGCCACCGAAATAAGTTGTCCGCCAGCGGAGAGACGTATTTCGTCAGCAGAGATAAGTTGTCTAGCAGGGATTAAGATTTCCCGCTACCGGAAATATGTTTTCCGCCAGCGAGAGATATATTTTGTCAGCAGAGATAAGATGTCCGGCAGGGGATATTAATTCTCGCCGCCGGAAGTAAATGTTCTGCCAGAGGAGATAAGTTTTCTGCCGGCGGAGAAACGTAATTCGTCAGCGGGGATAAATTGTCCGTCAGGGATATAAATTTCCCGCGCCGGAGATAAGATTTCTGCCAGCGGAGAATCGTAGTTCGTCAGCGGAAATAAATTGTCTGCCAGCGGAGATAAGTTGTCCGCCACGGATATAGATTTCGCGCCACCGGAAATAAGTTTTCCGCCAGCGAGAGACGTATTTCGTCTGCAGAGATAAGATTCCGGCAGGGGATATTCATTCCTCGCCGCCGGAAGTAAATGTTCTGCAGAGAGATAAGTTTTCTGCCGGCGAGAAACGTAATTCGTCAGCGGGATAAATTGTCCGTCAGGGATATAAATTTTCCGCCGCCGGAGATAAGATTTCTGCACGGAGAATCGTAGTTCGTCAGCGGAGATAAATTGTCTGCCAGCAGAGATAAGTTGTCCTGCAGCGATATAAATTTCCCGCCGCCGGAGGTACATTTTCTGCCAGCGGAGATAAGATGTCTGTGAGCAGAGAAAAAGTTTCCGCCAGCGGATATAAATTTCCCGCCACCGGAAATAAGTTTTCCGCCAGCGAGAGAAGTTTTTCGTCAGCAAGATAAATTGTCCGTCTGGATATAAATTTCCGCCGCGGAGATAAGATTCTGCCAGCGGAGAATCGTAGTTCGTCAGCAGAGATAAGTTGTCCGCAGGATATAGATTCCCGCCACCGAAATAAGTTTTCCTTCAGCGAGAGATATATTTTTCAGCAGAGATAAGATGTCAGTCAGGGAATATTAATTCGTCGCCGCCGAAGTAAATGTTCTGCCAGAGGAGATAAGTTTTCTGACGCGGAGAAACGTAATTCGTCAGCGGGATAAATTGTACGTCAGGAATATAAATTTCCCGCCGCCGGAGATAAGATTTCGCCAGCGGAGAATCGTAGTTCGTCAGCGGAGATAAATTGTTCGCAGCGGAGATAAGTGTCCGCCAGCGGATATAGATTTCCCGCCAGCGGAGAGACGTATTTCGTCAGCAGAGATAAGTTGTCTAGCAGGGGATTAAGATTCCCGCCACCGGAAATAAGTTTTCCGCCAGCGGAGAGACGTATTCGTTAGCAGAGATAAGTTGTCCTGCAGGGATATAAATTTCCGGCCGCCGAGGTGAATTTTCTGCCAGCAGAGATAAGAGTCTGTGAGCAGAGAAAAGTTTTCCGCCAGCGAGATAAATTCCCGCCACCGAAATAATTTTCCGCCAGCGAGAGAAGTATTCGTCAGCAGAGATAAATTCTCCGTCTGGATATAAATTTCCCGCCGCCGGAGTTAAGTTTTCTGCAGAGATATAAATTTCCCGCCACCGGAAATAAGTTTTCCGCCAGCGGAGAGATGTATTTTGTCAGCAGAGATAAGATGTCC
Organism: Drosophila miranda; assembly: GCF_003369915.1. NCBI lineage: Eukaryota > Metazoa > Arthropoda > Insecta > Diptera > Drosophilidae > Drosophila > Drosophila miranda. The sequence continues at coordinate 47,563,529 of NW_022881603.1, forward strand.
GCAGGGATATTAATTCCTCGCCGCGAAGTAAATGTTCTGCAAGCGGAGATAAGTTTTCTGCCGGCGGGAAACGTAATTCGACAGCGGAGATAAATTGTCTGCCAGCGGATATATATTTCCCGCCACCGGAAATAAGTTTTCCGCCAGCGAGAACGTAATTCGTCTGCGGGATTGTCCGTCTGGGATATAAATTTCCCGCCGCCGAGATAAGATTTCTGCCAGCGGAAAATCGCAGTTCGTCACGGAGATAAATTGTCTGCCAGCGAGATAAGTTGTCCGACAGCGATATAGATTTCCCGCCACCGAAATAATTTTCCGCCAGCGAGAGACGTATTCGTTAGCAGAGATATAAATATATAAATATCCCGCTTATATAAATATCCCGCCCGGAGATAATTTTCTGCCAGCGGAGAGACGTATTTCGTCAGCAGAGATAAGTTGTCCGCAGGGATATATATTTCCCGCCACCGGAAATAAGTTTTCCGCCACGGAGAGATGTATTTGTCAGCAGAGATAAGTGTTCCGGCAGAGATATATATTCCCGCCACCGGAAATAAAGTTTTCCGCCAGCGAGAGACGTATTTCGTTAGCAGAGATATAAATATATAAATATCCCGCTTATATAAATATCCGCCGCCGGAGATAAGTTTCTGCCAGCGAGAGACGTATTTCGTCAGCAGAGATAAGTTGTCCGCAGGGATATATATTTCCCGCCACCGGAAATAAGTTTTCCGCCAGCGGAGAGACGTATTTCGTCAGCAGAGATAAGTTGTCCGGCAGGGATATATATTTCCCGCCACCGGAATAAGTTTTCCGCCAGCGGAGAGATGTATTCGTCAGCAGAGATAAGTTTCCGCAGGAGATATATATTTCCCGCCACCGGAATAAGTTTTCTGCCAGCGGAGAGACGTATTTCGTCAGCAGAGATAAGTTGTCCGGCAGGGGATATATATTCCCGCCACCGGAAATAAGTTTTCCGCCAGCGGAGAGACGTATTCGTCAGCAGAGATAAGTTGTCCGGCAGGGATATATATTTCCCGCCACCGGAAATAAGTTTCCGCCAGCGGAGAGATGTATTCGTCAGCAGAGATAAGTTGTCCGGCAGGAGATATATATTTCCCGCCCGGAAATAAGTTTTCCGCCAGCGGAGAGACGTATTTTGTCAGCGGAGATAAGTTGTTCGGCAGGGGATATAAATTTCTCGCCGCCGGAAGTAAATGTTCTGTCAGCGGAGATAAGTTTTCTGCCAGCGGAGAAACGTACTTCGTTAGCAAGATAAGTTGTCCGCCAGCGGATATATATTTCCCGCCACCGGAAATAAGTTTTCGCCAGCGGAGAGACGTATTTCGTTAGCAGAGATATAAATATATAAATATCCGCTTATATAAATATCCGCCGCCGAGATAAGTTTTCTGCCAGCGAGAGACGTATTTCGTCAGCAGAGATAAGTTGTCCGAGGGATATATATTTCCCGCCACCGGAAATAAGTTTTTCCGCCAGCGGAGAGATGTATTTCGTCAGCAGAGATAAGTTGTCCGGCAGGAGATATATATTTCCCGCCACCGGAAATAAGTTTCCGCCAGCGAGAGACGTATTTCGTTAGCAGAGATAAGTTGTCCGGCAGGGGATATATATTTCCGCCACCGGAAATGAGTTTTCGCCAGCGGAGAAACGTAATTCGTCTGCGGGATTGTCCGTCTGGGGATATAAATTTCCCGCGCCGGAGTTAAGCTTTCTGCCAGCGAGAATCGTTGTTCGTCAGCGGAGATAAATTGTCTGCCAGCGGAGATAAGTTGTCCTCCAGCGATATAGATTTCCCGCCACGGGAAATAGTTTTCCGCCAGCGGCGAGACGTATTTTGTCAGCAGAGATAAGTTGTTCGCAGCGGAGATACGATGTCTGTCAGCGGAGAAAAGTTTTCGTTGAAGAAATGACCATCTCTAGCAATGCACCATGTATTGACAGACATATGAGTATGTAGACGTATGTATGAGTGAGAGACGTAACGAAGCGACGTTCTCTTATCTCCCTTTTGTTCTCCTTTCGTTCGGTCTCTATCTGCCTGCGAGCAGAGCATTTATTAGTCACAAATAAACCTTACATATGAATGGTTGCGTTTTTACTTTTCGGTACAGAACTTCCACGCAACGGCAGCAAAATTCTGTCCAACAGGTTATGGGCCCAGTTCGGATTTTGTAAATTAAAAGTAAAGTGATTGTTTAGTTACGAACTATTAACATCGGTGTGACTCAGAGACTAAACGATAATCAGCAATGAGCGGGATGTATCAAATAGACAAATTAGAGGAGGAAATTATGATCTGGTGTATTCTAATGCGGTCTGTGTTGGTGCACGCTGAATTGTGGAGTGTGGCATCTGGTGACCTGCTACAACGAATGTTCCCGAAGGTGTGAATTGGCAGGCCAAGGATGAAAAGGCGCTGGCCATGATCACATTGAGTGTGAAAACTTCACAGTTGGGATACATTAAAAATTGCAGTAAGTCGTCCGAAGCATGGAACAAATTAAAGAGTGTTCATCAACCAAGTGGACCTGTACGAAAGGTTCAACTGTACAAGAAATTGCTAAGCAGCAGCGCATGGACCAAAGGCAAAGCATTTCAAGCTACATTATGAGTTCGTGGATATTCTTGATGGCCTTGGTCAGTAGGAATCGAGCTAAATGATGAACTGCGCTCAATTGTTTTGTTGTCAAGCCTTCCAGAACAATTCGAAAATTTCGTTGTCGCCATAGAGACGCGCGACAGTCTGCGATTTCGATTTCTATGCGTCAAACTGAAGGAAGAAGGCGAACGAAAGGGAAACACAGAAGATCAAAGGAATACGCAAAGCATATACCGCAGTACATAAGCCGCCGCGCACAGAGCGCAAAGAAGAGAAACAATACAATGATATGTTTCAAGTGTGGTGAGCGCGGGCATATGAAGGCTCAGTGTAAGAAGGAGAGCGCAAATGTGGAAAGGGCAGCAAGAGTGGAGAACAAGCAGTGCAGTCTATTAAATGCGTTGGACGCAGATAATTTGAAAAAGAGTATGTGGTGTTTGGATAGTGGTGCCACAAGCCACATGTGTTGTGAGAAACAGTTATACACAAAGTTCGAGAAACACACAGAAATGATTGGTCTGGCTGACTCCGGTTTCCTAAAAGCTGAAGGAAAAGGGGAAGTAGAGCTGAAGACAGAGATATGCACGCTGCTGTTAAAGAATGTTCTCTATGTGCCCGAAATGAATGGAAATTATTTCTCGGTGAGCAGCGCTGTACAGAATAAATGTTTCGTCACTTTTGGACAAGAATATGCACGAGTTATCCAAAATGGCGAATGCATTGTAAAGGCGAACAGAGTTGGAAACTTGTATATGTTTCGAGGAAAACAAAACAACTGTTTTGCGGCTGTTAAGGCTGATGGTGCCCTGTGGCATAAACGGTACGGCCACTTGAACATCAGCAGTATGAAAGATTTGATCAGCAAAGGAATGGTGCGCGGCATTGAAAATATGGTTTTCCCGGCGAATATGAATTGCAAAACATGTATGGTTAGCAAGATTCATGCGCAACCATTTCCTGTTGCAACCACCAGTAGAGCTCAAGATATATTGGAACTAGTTCATGCAGATGTGTGCGGGACCTTTGGCACACAGTCGCTTGCTGGATCAAAGTATTTTCTAACCTTCATCGATGACAAATCAAGGCGTATATTTGTGTATTTCCTGCGGACAAAGGATGAAGTCTTCCAGAAGTTCGTCGAGTTCAAAACCCTGGTTGAACGGCAAACGGGAAAAAGTCTCAAATGTATCCGGAGCGACAATGGCGGTGAATTTGTCAACAAATCGTTTGATGAATTTCTGAAAACTAATGGGATTGAGAGGCAGCTGACAGTGGCGTACACCCCACAGCAAAACGGCGTTGCTGAGAGGGCAAACCGCACTCTGGTGGAAATGTCAAGATGTATGCTGGTCCAGTCAGGATTAGGCGAATCCTTGTGGGCTGAGGCAGTCAACGCAGCTGTGTATGTACGGAATCGATCACCGACCAAGGCGCTGACCAGTATGACGCCTATGGAAGCGTGGACTGGTAAGAAACCTTTTGTTGGTCATCTAAAGGTTTTTGGCTCCGTTGCAGTAGCTTTGGACAAGGGTCCAAGGAAGAGTAAACTTCAACCAAAAGGCAAAGAATATCGCATGATTGGATATTCAGTAGCGGCTAAGGGTTATCGACTGTATGACCCTGTGTCTCATCAGGTGATTGAGAGGCGAGATGTTCTCTTTGACGAGATCCAAGACGACAAGGATACAGTCACATTCGAACTTCCGAAGGCAGAAGTTAGCATGCAGACAGCAGCGGTGGAGACAGCAGCCATGGTGCAAGCGTTGACGGGGAGAATCCAGTAGCAGCGGTACTGATGGGTACGAGAGCGCAACAGAAAAGGTTGAGTCAGATGAGCCAGCTCCTCGCGTTGGACCTGGCAGACCAAGGCTGATTCGGACCGGCAAACCTGGCCGTCCGAGAGAGGAGTACAACATTCTTGGTGCTCTGGTTGCCAGCGACGTAAAGATTTTAGTATCCTAGGAGGAGGCGTTGATCAGTATTCATGCATCACATTGGTCCGAAGCGATGCAACGCGAATATGAGGCATTAATGGCAAACGAGACATGGCAGTTGGCAGACTTACCGGCAGGACAACGAGCAGTTGGATGCAAATGGGTATATAGCCTGAAACGCGACAAAGATGGTCAAATCGAACGATTCAAGGCGCGGCTGGTGGCAAAAGGTTGCTCCCAGCAGTACGGCATAAACTATGCGGAAACATTTTCTCCAGTCTGCAGACTGGAGAGCGTGCGATTTATTCTTGCGCTAGCAGCAGAATTGAAATTATATGTCAACCAAATGGATGTATGTACGGCATACCTCAACAGTGACCTGAGCGATACGGTGTACATGAAGCAACCACAAGGGTACATTGATCGAGCTTATCCAGCGAAGGCTATGCTGCTTAAAAAGGCAATATATGGATTGAAGCAGTCAGGAAGGGAATGGAATTCGAAGCTGAATGGCGTCCTGACTAATCTGGGTTTTGTTTCCTGTGACAACGAGCCGTGCCTCTACCAACAGAGAGGAAAGGTAACTTATCGTTAATCTTGGTATATGTTGACGATTTACTTATAGCATGTCAGTCCAAAGAGACATGCTCGGTATCAAATCGGCTATTTCAAATGCGTTCGAATGTATCGACAAATGTGTTCCAGAGCTGTTTTTAAGCATGGAGGTGCACCGTGAAGGTGAGCATGGGCCTATTACCATAGGCCACTCGCAATACATCAAGGAACTATTGCAAGCTCACGACATGGACAAATGCATCCAACTCGTTGGATGCGGGTTCCAGGTGGATTGTACTAATGAGCAGTGTCAAAAGGTTGATCCTGTCATGTATCAATCCATGATTGGTGAGCTGATGTGGCTGGCACTCACAACCAGACCGGACATTTTGCATTCAGTTGCAAAGTTGGCCCAGAGGAACAAAGATCCGCACGCAGAGCATCTGGCTGGTGTGAAGCACGTTCTGAGGTACTTGGCAGCGACGATGAACTTCAAACTACACTACAAAGGGAGTCACCAGCCACTTACTGGATATGTGGATGCGGATTGGGCGGCGATCGAACTAACCGGAAGTCGTATACGGGTTATTTTTTGGCAGGTGGCCCAATTTCTTGGCATCTGAGAAACAACGCAGCGTGGCACTTAGCAGCACGGAGCAGAATACATGGCACTGTGGGCTGCGTGTAAGGAGTCCATATTCTTACGTCGCTTATCATCGAATTGGCTGTGGAGATGAAGCTACCTCAACTACCTTATATGCGATAATCTGAGCGCACAAGAGCTGGCTAGGAACCCAGTGCATCACTCAAGGACCAAGCATATTGATATTAGATATCACTTTGTACGACAGATTGTAGAAGAAGGTCAAGTTAAGTTAAAGTATGCTAGTACAACAGATATGATTGCAGATATCTTGACCAAGAATCTCCCTAAGAGAAAGCATGTCGAATTTACAAAATTTTTAAGTTTAAATTGAGTTAAATGAAGCATGCACGCATTGAGGAGGGTGTTGAAGAATGACCATCTCTAGCAATGCACGAATGTATTGACAGACATATGAGTATGTAGACGTATGTATGAGTGAGAGACGTAACGAAGCGACGTTCTCTTATCTCCCTTTTGTTCTCCCTTTCGTTCGGTCTCTATCTGCCTGCGAGCAGAGCATTTATTAGTCAAAATAAACCTTACATATGAATGGTTGCGTTTTTACTTTTCGGTACAAGAACTTCCCTTGCAACGGCAGCGAAATTCTGTCCAACATTTTCGCCAGCGGATATAAATTTGCCGCCACCGCAGAATATTTTTACCGCCAGCGAGAGATGTATTTGTCAGCAGAGATAAGATGACCGGCAGGGGATATAAATTCCTCGCCGTCGGAAGTAAATGTTCTGCAGCGGAGATAAGTTTTCTGCCGGCGGAGAAACGTAGTTCGTCAGCGGAGATAAATTGTCTGCCAGCGGAGATAAGTTGTTCGCCGGAAGACATATTTCGTCAGCAAAAATAAGATGTCGGCAGGGATATTAATTCCTCGCCGCCGGAAGTAAATGTTCTGCCAGCGGAGATAAGTTTTCTGCCGGCGGAGAAACGTAATTCGTTAGCGGGGATAAATTGTCCGTCAGGGATATAAATTTCCCGCCGCGGAGATAAGATTTCTGCCAGCGGAGAATCGTAGTTCGTCTGCGGAGATAAATTGTCTGCCAGCGGAGATAAGTTGTATGACAGCTGATATAGATATTCCGCCACCGGAAATAAGTTTTCCGATAGCGGAGAGACGTATTCGTCAGCAGAGATAAGTTGTCCGCCAGCGGATATATATTCCCGCACCGGAAATAATTTTCCGCAGCGGAGAGACGTATTTCGTTAGCAGAGATAAGTTGTCCGGCAGGGGATATAAATGTCCGGCCGCCGGAGATAAGTTTTCTGCCAGCGAGAGACGTATTTCGTCAGCAGAGATAAGTTGTCGGCAGGGGATATATATTTCCCGCACCGAAAATAAGTTTTACGCCAGCGAGAGATGTATTTCGTCAGCAGAGATAAGTTGTCCGGCAGGAGATATATATTTCCCGCCACCGAAATAAGTTTTCCGCCAGCGGAGAGACGTATTTCGTTAGCAGAGATAAGTTGTCCGCAGGGGAATATATTTCCCGCCAGCCGGAAATGAGTTTTCGACAGCGGAGAAACGTAATTCGTCTGCGGATAATTTGTCCGTCTGGGATATAATTTCCGCCGCCGAGTTAAGTTTTCTGCCAGCGGAGAATCGTTGTTTCAGCGGAATAAATTATCTGCCAGCGAGATAAGTTGTCCGCCAGCGGATATAGATTTCCCGCCACCGGAAATAAGTTTCCGCCAGCGGAGAGACGTATTTTGTCAGCAGAAATAAGTTGTTAGCAGCGGAGATACGATGTCTGTCAGCGGAGAAAAGTTTTCGCCAGCGGATATAAATTTGCCGCCACCGCAGAATATTTTTACCGCCAGCGGAGAGATGCATTTTGTCAGCAGAGATAAGATGTCGCAGGGGATATAAATTCTCGCCGCGGAAGTACATGTTCTGTCAGCGGAGATAAGTTTTCTGCCAGCGGAGAACGTAGTTCGTCAGCGGAGATAATTGTCTGCCAGCGGAGATAAGTTGTTCGCGGAGAGACGTATTTCGTCAGCAGAAATAAGATGTCCGGCAGGGATATTAATTCCTCGCCGCCGGAAGTAAATGTTCTGCCAGCGGAGATAAGTTTTCTGCGACGGAGAAACGTAATTCGTCAGCGGGATAAATTGTCCGTCAGGGAATAAATTTCCCGCCGCCGGAGATAAGATTTCTGCCAGCGGAGAATCGTAGTTCGTCTGCGAGATAAATTGTCTGCCAGCGAGATAAGTGTTCCGCCAGCGGATATAGCTTTCCCGCCACCGGAAATAAGTTTTCCGCCAGCGGAGAGACGTATTTGTCAACAGAGATAAGTTGTCGGCAGGGATATTAATTCCTCGCCGCCGGAAGTAAATGTTCTGCCAGCGGAGATAAGTTTCTGCCGACGGAGAAACGTAATTCGTCAGCGGGATAAATGTCTGCCAGCGAGATAAGTTGGCCGCCAGCGGATATAGATTTCCGCCCCGGAAATAAGTTTTCCGCCAGCGGAGACGTATTTCGTCAGCAGAGATACGTTGTCCGGCAGGGATATAAATTTCCGCCGCCGGAGATAAGTTTTCTGCCAGCGGAGAGACGTATTTCTTCAACAGAGATAAGTTGTCCGGCAGGGATATAAGTTTCCCGCCGCCGGAGATAAGTGTTCTGCCAGCGGAGAGACATATTTCGTCAGCAGAGATAAGTTGTCGTGCAGGAGATATAAATTTCCGCCGCCGGAGGTAAATTTCTGCCAAAGGAGATAAGTTTTCTGCGGCGGAGAAACGTAGTTCGTCGGCGGAGATTATTTGTCTGGCAGGGATATAGATTTCCACACCGGAAATAAGTTTTCCGCAGCGGAGAGACGTATTTCTTTAACAGAGATAAGTTGTCCGGCAGGGGATATAAATTTCCCGCCGCCGGAGATAAGTGTTCTTCCAGCGGAGAGACGTAATCGTCAGCAGAGATAACTGTCCGGCAGGGATATAGATTTTCCGCCACCGGAAATAAGTTTTCTGCCAGCGGAAAAACGTATTACGTAAGCAGAGATAGTTGTCCGGCAGGGATGTAAATTTCCCGCCGCAGGGGTAACTGTTCTGCCAGAGAGATAAGTTTTCCTGCCGCCGGAGAAACGTAGTCGATGGCGAAATAAATTGTCGCCATCGGAGATAAGATGTCTGTCACGGAGAAAAGTTTTACGCCAGCGGATATAAATTTCCACCGTAGATAGATGTCCGAGCGGAGAGACGTATTTGTCTGCAAAGATAAGTTGTTCGCGAGCGGAGATAAGAAGTCTGTCAGCGGAGAAAAGTTTTCCGCCAGCGGATATAAATTTCCCGCCACCGGAAATAAGTTTCCGCCAGCGGAGAGACGTATTTGTCAGCAGAGATAAATGTCCGGCAGGGAATATAAATTCCTCGCTGCCGGAAGAAAATGTTTTGCCAGCGGAGATAAGTTTTCTGCCGGCGGAGAAACGTAATTCTTCTGCGGGATAAATTGTCCGTCTGGGGATATAAATTTCCCGTCGCCGGAGTTAAGTTTTCTGCCAGCGGAGAATCGTAGTTCGTCAGCGGATATAAATTATCTGCCAGCGGAGATAAGATGTCTGTCAGCGGAGAAAAGTTTTACGCCAGCGGATATAAATTTGCCGCCACCGTAGATAGATTTCCGCCAGCAGAGAGACGTATTTTGTCTGCAAAGATAAGTTGTTCGGGAGCGGAGATAAGAAGTCTGTCAGCGGAGAAAAGTTTGCCGCCAGCGGATATAAATTTCCCGCCGCCGGGAGTAAATGTTCTGCCAGCGGAGATAAGTTTTCTGCCGGCGGAGAAACGTAGTTCGTCAGCGGAGATAAGTTGTCCGGCAGGGGATATAAATTGCCCCCCCCCCCCCCCCCCCCCCCCCCCCTGGACAAAAGTTTTCCATCACCGGAAATAAGTTTTTCGCCAGCGGAGAGACGTATTTTGTCAGCAGAGATAAGTTGTCCGGCAGCGGAGATAAGATTCTGTAAGGAGAAAAGTTTTCCGCCAGCGATATAAATTTCCCGCCACCGCAGATAAGTTTTCCGCCAGCG